>NW_009222054.1:0-21806 GCF_000690835.1 Fulmarus glacialis
CCCAAAATCATCTAGGCTTATGTCCAGCATTCAGGTAGAAAGACGTGCATCCAGGTGCATTGCCAGAACACCCTGAGATGACCAAGTACAAGGGTGGGTGGCTGTGGAGTCCTTATCATACACATATGCCTTCTTCTTATGTTGGCAAACTTCTTGCTGATGTGCTTTTTGTACCCTTAAGGAGACGACAGCAATTAGGATCTTCTGTCTTTCCCATCTGTCCCACCTACACATGTCAGGATTTACTCACTTCTCTTTTGTCTCCTTATCTGAGTGTCCTAGGCTCCAATCTACTCTTTATCTCCTGCCATCATCTTTTAATGGCTTGAGTCTTTGTTTTAGTTTGGGTGTAGGCTGTCCTGACAAGTTACATGTAGCCATGTTGAGTATTGATGACCTATTGATGAATCTAGGTGCTATCAATACATGCCATCCTTCTACCACTCCTGCCAGTCCTCCTGGTGTCCATACCCAGGCATTCCCATTCCCTTTTCATTCACAGCAATCTTAACATTTCAGTTGCAGCTCTCTATACCCCTGGTGCCTGTTAGTCTGAACAGTTCATTACTGCAACTCCCTTTTTTCATTTAGTTGTTCATTTAAAACTGTCTGCCTTGGGTTCAACTACCAACAGGGACCAGCTGCACCATCTAACAACTGGATTGTGGTTTAATTTTTGACAAGAGTTTCAGCAACTGATCCATACCCATCTTGATCTCCTGGCAATAATCCTAGGGGCACTTAAGGCCACCCAAGGGCTGAGAAAGGCAGATTTTCCCAGTAAACGCTAGAGATTTAAATTTTTCTGCACTTTTGCATAGTGTTGCTGCTGTGGACTGACAAAGTTGAGAGAAAAGTGAAATATCCATAATCCTCCTTATTCAGACTGCTCCATAAAAAAACAAGGGAAGGTTTTGTAACATGCACCTCAGGTGGTATACTCAGCTGTGCTGAGGATACCTATTTAGTTAGCAAATGTTACAACAGATGGCAATCATGTTATTCAGTAGCAGTCTGGCCTGGATCTTAGCAAAGCCCAAGAAGTAAAAATGCTAAATGTCCCTATCCAATCTCCCGCTTTATAATACTTTCCAAAATAATAATTTGGGAGTTCTAAAACAGTGTGTTTTATTATGTCAGATTATAGATCAGCAGCATACGAGAAGACAGAAGTAATTCTAGAGGGAGAGTAAAGGTTGAAAAGATTTGCAGTAGCCCATCCCAGGCCGTTGGTGCATACAGATTCATTTATCCTCAGGGAACCTTTCATTACACCTACACGTTCAGAGTATTTCAGAACAGGTAATGGCCTTTCCCTGTAGAGGTATTTTGCTTTGAAACATTCTGTATCTCAGCATCTGAAAGAAAGACTGAAACTAATACTAGAAAGTTTAGCTGTTGTCTTCTCATGAGAAAATTACTCATAGCTCATTGCAGAAGCACATATCATTGCTTTTTCCTTTATCATTTCCTTTTCTAATTACATTAACTAGAGATTGAATACAACTATTATTACATATCTCCAGTCATAAATATCCCCAGTAACTTCAGAATAGCAAAAAACAAGCAAACAACAAAACCCACAGGCCCTATATAGAATCAGACAGCATAGTCCTCTAATTTTCATTAATTGTTAATATGTAAGAGATTTGTATCCGCTTTCTATTTTAAATATACAGATTTACTGTGATCTAAATACCATCTGTGTTGGTATTGAAATTTCAATTATATTGGAAATTTTGGCACCTTTAGTAGATCACAGCTTTAAATCTTCACCATACATAATTCTTGCCATACATAAAATTCTTGCTCTTATCCTGCATTGAGCTCTTACTATATTACTCCCATTGCTGTATATTGGAGCCAAAAAGAGGAGTGTGCTTTTAATCTCATTCTCTCCTGTTTACATTTCCTTCTTCAAGTCAGTCCTAATTGAAGAAAATGTTTCCTGTCTCCTAAACTATCCTTTCTTATTCAGATCCCCTCTAAAGAGTCAATCCCTGCAAATGAGCCACTGTTATTATTATTATTATTATTATTAACCTTTCAGGAAAACTCCAGCTGTTCATTCTTTCTTGTTACATTTTAAGCTCTCCCAGGCAAGGATTGTCTGTTTTTATGTTATTTACAGCAATGAGTGCATTCTTGGTACTTAAATAAAAATGGTGCTTTTGTGACATCTAATCAAACATGAAAGTGGCTAACTAGAAATGCTTATTCTTACCGTCAGCTTATTCTCCACCAATGGAAAATCATATACTCTCTTCTGGAAACAATGGCACTTTAGAGTACAAGGCATCCCTGGCTCCTATCTCACCGGGAAGATACTCACCCATTCCAAAGCACATGCTTGTGGAGGACGACTACACCAGGTCAGATGCTTCTCTTTATTTGTTACCTTTCATGACAATTGCAAAGGACATAGGTAAAGAATTTAGCGCACCTCAAACAGAATACGGCGTATAGTTCTTTTCACCCATGTTCAAGGGAAGATGAATTGAAACGGGTACAGGTATGAAGACAACTAAGAGAAAGATCGCACGACTGAATGCCAACCTAAGGTCCATGTTGTCTGGGTGCAATCCTGCACTAGTTCCTAAACAACATGGCTGCACTAGAACAATGCTGGCACTGAGCAAAATTTTCCGCTTCTTAACACAACTAGGAGATCTCAAGGTCACCTAGCTCACTGCATGTATGGGTGGAGGGACTGTATGTGCATTTCTGCCCGTCCATGAAAGTACACTCTGAAAGGTCCAGCTTGTTTAGTTTAGTGAAAACAAGGATGAAATAGCCTGTAATTGCTCTGTGTACACACATTGAAAGATAAATGTTATGGAGAGAAAACACTACAGGAAAAGAAAAAAAAATGTATAAACTGGATGCAAATAAATATAGGAGGGAAACTGGAAAAAGTTTCTTAACCATTAGAGCAATCATAATATGAAACAGTTTTCTGTGAGAGCATAGAGGTTAAAAGGAAACTCTTTATGCAGTGGGACTTGATACCTTTATAAAAGGGGTTGTTGATTATCAGCAAAATGACCCTGGAAATTGCTTCTAATCCTTTCTTTTTTTTAATAATCCCAAAAGAATTGTGACTACTATATGGAAGTATAGTAGCAGAATTGTATCTATGTAGTTGATTTCCAGGTAGCAAAGACACATAAGAGAATGCTGGGAGGGTTCTTTTATGCCTTGTGTTAGATCAACACTGAATGTCATTGATGAGACAGTGTGTATTTATCTTTTTGTTTGAAGAGCACTACCATTCACTTAGAAGACAACAGTTGTTAAGTTTGTAAAATAAGCCCTCATTATAATGTCTAGTGCCACAGAAAATGAGAAATTTTTTTTCTGTGCTTCATTATTTATAAATTCATTGTGTTTAAAGCTAGGAGGGAGCTGTTCCGATCATCTAACCTGACCTACTGTGTATCTCAAGCCAAAGAATCTCATCCACTTACGTATTCGTCAGCTTCATGACTTGCTAATTTGCGTTTCATTTTTCTTGTTGCATATGATTACGATCTCAAGCTGCTTAACTAGTTGGATCAGACAGATTCAGAGTAACTAAATCATGATACAGTGTTTAATCAGGACATAAGTGTATGGAAACCACACCTTGCTTCCCTGTCTTGGCTAAAAGAATTTCTCCTTTGTTTTGATTGAGGATGCAAAGCTGACATTGCTTTCCTTCAATTTATGAGACATTCAATTAGAATGAATTTTCTCCAAAGGGTTCCAAGAAGTTACATTTTTTAATTAATAGTTAAAACATTGATTTCATTAAATTGTACATCAAGGCTTTACCTGCACTAGTACTGACCTCATGATTTCTAAAATGCCTATGTATAGGAAGAATACTGATATATATAGTATCTCGGTTACAATGATGAAGGCTTTGTCAATAATCTTGTAGTGATGAATTCTCTCCTTCTGTAATGAGATGTCAGCACCATTATTACTGAGAAAGAGTTGGCAAAGTTTAAAAACAGAAAAAAAATGCAACCTTAAAAGTAGATAACAGCTAAGAAGACCAAGCAGTCACAGAAAGTGAAGGAAGTAATCCTAAAAAAGGAGAAAACCTGCCCTGAGAGTTAAAAGTCCATTTAAACAATTAGAAGACCTGTAAGGCAATGAAGAAGTATCTTTAGACAGTCCTGTGTTTCTTTGTGTTCCATGTAGCTGATTTTAACTTTCTAATTACTTCTACCAAAAAAAAAAAAAAAGAAGAAAAAGAAAAAATAGTCATAGAAGAGAAGGCAATGAGAGTCCTAGCCCATTAGTTCAGTAGATTAGTATACGGTAGAAAGTATCAGCCCATTAGTATCTACTGCATACAGTAGAACGCATACTTGCTCAAAGAACCGTGCAGGATATATATTGAAATTAATTAGTATGTCTTTTTGATCTTTTTAGGAAGAAAGATGTATTCCTATCCTGATATTTTTAGTTTGTTTTTAAACAAGTTAATTTTGCTGGCTTAGCTCCTGACAGTAAAACCAAATACTGACACAATCTGGTTCTTGACTGAGATATTCACACCAATATCCATTTTGTATTATTTGGGGAAAAAATGAATACCCAGAGAAGCCATGTATACTCCTCTCCTGCGTTCTTCTTCCTATCTGGATTTCCAGATTAGCTGTCTAATGAAGGGCTGATATCCAAAGTCTTCTGTGGCATTGGAACTATTGACAGGAGAGGCTGACTCTACAAGCACGACCTTATGTGGAAGGCGAGTGGCGCTGGCAGAAATAAAGGTGTCGAGTAATAGGACCAGACTCTGAATGCAGCAGAGCAAATCAGATGAAAATCTCATCGTTCTAAACAAGTATTTACTTCGATCTGTTGAAAAGGAGGAGGCTATTATGGACTTAACCATATTAGTGATAATAGCTTATATGCTACACTGATACCGAGGATACAAAAGCACAAAGATAAAATGAATGTAGTCATAAGAAAAATGGCACTTCTTGCCATTACATTTCCTCACTGGACATACATCATACAGCACTAACTGAAAGACACCCAAACAAGAGCCAGAGACCAGGTTTCTCCCCTGACTACAACAACTAAGAAGCTCTGACCTTCAAAACCGAACCATTTAACCCTTGAACAATGCTGAGCCTTTTTTTTTCTAAATGTGCATGTAGCTAATTACTGATTCAAGTGGGACTATTCAAAATGTCACAGTTAATTCTCACAGTGATTTTCACAGCTATGAACAGAGAATAGTGAATGCACTCTTTCTGTGCAATGCCATGGGATTGCTGGTGAGTCTGCCATTAAAATAAGAAGATATTTGGAAAGTCTTTGTTTTTGACCAGTTTAGAAAGACTTAAAATCTTTTGGAAAGTTAATTATCATATTGATAATTTTAGTGAAACCTATAGATCCCTTGATTGCAGCATTTATAATTAGGTTTCCTCACATAATTTTTTATAATTAAGATGATTGCCAACTACTGTAATGCTATCCATTAAAACTACCTGGTTCTTGCTATAGTAGGTTTTCAGGGCTAATTTACGTGGTGATCACATAAGGAAATTTGTTATCCGTGCAGTCATAATATGGCAACACTTCTGGCAGATTTTAATTTGTGCCAACTAAAAACATTTCAAACTTCTCCACTATAAGAGGCTTTTGCAATTTCGTAATTCTTTGTATATGTGATTTGAGTGAGGCTGATGACAAGCTTTCTTTCAACTTACTTTCTGTAATGAATCTATTGGTAAAACTTAAATGGTTGAACATACAACTCAATTTGTCCTCTTTCTCTTGCTTTTCTGTTTTTTTCTTTTTTTTTGTTCTAGTTGTAAGGTTTTTTTACCTAAATACTTGTATTTTGCCTAGCAAAAATAAGTGTTTCTGTTGATAAAAACTTGTACTTTTTGGTCTGATATTGAATCTGTGTCTGAAAAAAATTTGGTACAACTTTTACTTAATAAAACTATGGGGAAAAAATAACTTAATCTGAGCACAAGGGATAGAAAAGTAACAAATCATCTTCAGCCACAAGTTTTAATGAATCTGGATGTTGTCTTTTAGTTACAGAGCTTTTATAAGTTGTGTATATTATTGGTTCAAAACGCTGTCAATGATAGGCATAATTTACTTTTTGTTTTGATGGATTCATTTTAAATTCACTCGGGATGGAAGTTTGCCTTCCTGTATTTTTTTTAACTATTGTCACCTTTTAAAATTTAAATAAAATAACACAACTTCAGGTTAGTAGAATGTGCGATCAAAAGCTATATGCAAGTAACTCTATCAATACAATCATCATCATTCTGCAGGTAAGTCCCTATTTGTTTTAGTTTCTAGTAAGATTAAAGTGTTGTGCAGGCAATGGAGGAGATTCCTGGATTGTGTTGCTGACAATTTCCTAATGCTGCTAGAGGGGAATAGTTTTCTGCTTGACCTGCTGCTTACGAAAAGGGAAGAATTAGTGGCAAAGGTGGTGATAAATAACAGCTGGGATCAGAGTGACCGTGAGTTGGTTCAGTTCATGATTCAAAGGAAGTCTGGAAAGGTAGTCAGCAAGTTATGACTGTAGACTTCAGAAGAGCAGACTTCAGCCTTTTTGGAGAATTGTTAAGCAAAATCTCTTGGGATGCTGTCACAGATACATAGGGTCCATGAAAGATGGATGATTTCTAAGTAAAACTTATTGAGAACTCAGGAATGAACCATCCTGTTGAGCAGGAAGGAGGGGGTTCAGCTGAAGGCCTTCTTGGCTGAGCAAAGAGCTTTCTCATGACTTAAAACGCAAGATGTAGACAAGCATCGCTTGACTGCTTAATGACAAAATCAGAAAGCTGATTGATTTGATCTAAGACTTGCAAGGGTTGTAAAGAAAAACAAAAAGTGATTCTGCAGGTGTGCTACTTTCAAAAATTAAGGTAATATTTGAGGAAGGGAAAAACTGATGAATGGGCGGGAAGACAATGTAATGACAGACAATATAGAAAAACTGAAGTACTCAACATCACCTTTGCCAGGCATTTAAGGGACCAGAAGGTAATTGGAATAGTCAGCATAGATTTACCAAAAGCAAATCATGTGCTTGTCCAGCCTGGTTGCCTTTCCTAATGAAATGACTAGCTGCGTGGATGAGGGGAGAGCAGTGGCTGTCCTATACCAACCAGTGCCACAGCACAGGTGCTGCCTTGAAAAACTTTGCTGGATGAAAACACAGCTGACTCCAAAGGCATACCTGACCCATGCCATAACTCCCACAGATGTGCGTCTGTGATCTTCTGTGGGGCACATGGTGATTCCTCTTCTCCACTAGTTGCCGTTGGGAGTGGCTGCAAAGGTATTTCTCACACCTCTTCTGTGGGCAGGAGAAGCTGTAACACGGGGAGCACCCTTTAAAACTCCTCCAGCAGCCTCTCATCCAAACATGAGGAAGTGTTGGACAAACATGTACAACTAATCCATAGCTGGAAAGAAGATATGATTTGTAAAGGTTTGGAAACCTTCTGGATAGACTTTTGGATATCTCCTGTCACCTTGCTTATTAGCCTTCTCCCAGCATGGCTATGCTCATTTGTATGCAACAATAGACTTTGGTGAGGTTTTTGACATAGTTTCCCACAACAATCTCCTTTGAAAGCTGACAAGAGTGGACTAAAAGAGGAGACTGTGTTGGGAACTGACTGAACCAGTAGGCTCAAAGGGTAATGATCATCACTTGACATCTGTCAGGTGGTCAGTGATGAGCAGAGTAGCTCAGGATACCTTGGGCGTCAGTGAATATCTTAATCAATGACCTAGATCATTACACCCTCAGCAAATTTGCAGAGGATAATAAATTAAGGGGGAGTGGTTAACATGACAAATGGCAGAGCCATATTCCAGAGGGACCTTGATATACTCGAGGACTTGGCCAGGAGAAACCTCATAAAGTTCAGTAAGAAGTCTGCACCTCAGGTGGGACAGCTGCACACACTTGTAGGGGCCATGAAACAAACATCTGAATTGCAGCTTCATTGAAAATGACCTGGAGGTTACAGCGAATGCCAGGTTGAACATGGACCCAGGAGTGCACTCTCATTGCCAGTCAGGTAATCAGCATACTAGGCTATATTAGGAGAAACATGACCAGCAGAAAAAGACAAGTTATTTTCTAGAAGACTGTGATCGATTCCCGTTCTTTGACTTCAAGTCAGTTGTGGAAAAACAGGAGAGGGTCCAAGAGATTCTCAGAGTCCTAGATCACGTGGACGTTAGAGGGATGTTGAGGGAACTGGGGCTTGTTTAGTGTTGTGAAGCAGAGGCAGTCTAATTAAGAGGCAATCTAAGAGCACCCTATAAGTACTCAGTAGCAAAGATGGTGAAACCAAACTCTTCTCAGTAGAGAAGGACCAATGGCCACAAGTGTTGGCTTTGGATGTTCTGATTTCAATTTGAGAAGAAAAAAAAGACACTAGGTGGGTGGAGTAGTGCTGGAGCAGGTTGCTTAGAAAGGTTGTGAAATATCCACCCTTGGAGATTTTTAAGATTTGACTAGATAAAATCATGGCTGATCTGACCTAGTGTTGGCAATAATCCTGCTTCAAGCATGAGATTGGATGAGATGACCTACAGAGATGCATTCCAACCAAATTTTCTATGATGGTAGGAGGAAAAAAAGTGGTTTTTTGTTTTAGTCTTTTTGTGGAACATTCATTACTAATACAGCTGAGAGAGAAGTTACAATTAGTCTTTAGCAAATGTCTGCCTTCCTATTTCCACAAATACTGAAATTATAGCCTAAAAACCCTGTAGCTTTTAGATGTTCTTTCCTTCTGTCTTTAACGAACATTGGCAAAAGACCCATAAAAATAAAGAATGACCATCCTGAGTTTTTACTTCCTTTTTAACTTCAGAAAATGTTAACATCAAACTTCTGTGCTTCAGCTGATAAAAAATTCACTTTAACATTTAATTCTGGCTAGATATTAAAGATTCATGGATGAAAAAGCTGTCTGAGTTATCTGTTTTGCTGTGAAAAGTATGTTTGATTTTTTTTACATGCATCTTTGCAAAATAACATTTTCTGGATGAGGAGGAGGTGCTGGGGATTGGAAAGGAGAAAAAGGAGAACCATTAAGTTGAAGTCTCAGGGAATTTTTTCCCTGTATTGAAAGTAGCATTCCTCAACTGTTTCTTGTTTACTTATATAAACTTGCTAGTTGAATTGAGGATATTTTATGGAAACACCTTTAAATTTGTATTGATACACAGATTTGACTTTTCAGTATTAAACCATTAAAACTAATATTATGGTTTGTGTGTTATAAAACTATCAACAACAGTTTTCTGACAATGGTTTTATGAAGCACAGCAGTAGGAAAAAAGAACTGCAGTTTTTAGTAATGAGTCCTGAAAACTGTTCCTTTGGGATCTCTAACGAGTTGACTTAGATCATCCACTGACAAAATATTCTGCATGTTTTAAAAATGTATATTTGCTGAAAGGAGTTAGTTGCATTTCCTGTTAGTTTTTGTGTGGGAACAGAATTGAAACTCATGTTTCCCAGACAAAGATGATCTTCAAGTACTGTAGGTAGAACTTTCAAATGGTGAATTTCACGCCATGTTTTTGACCCAATGTTACTATACGAGTGAGTAAAAGATACGCAGAAGTTCACTGATGCAGTTATATGAATATGACAGGTAATTGTGAGCTCTCAACAGTCATATCACCATGCCTAACCCAAACTCAGCATGTCACCTATGCCCTAAAGAGGATAAACTGTATATAGTAATATGGGGAGACTGATAATGCCTTTTATTTATTCTTCCTATTAAATCACTTGTAACTTTGGCAGATTAATTGTTCAAGTTAATATTTTCATGCTCAGTTTTTGCCTGGGGCTGGATTTGTTTATCTAGGGATAGCAACGGTTGTGTGTTTGTTTTGCTTTAAAATTTAGTGTAAATTATATCTATTACTTTTAAAGTAATTTTAATTAACCACTATTATTATCAAATTAAATTGCATTTAGTTTTAACCATAACAGCTTGGTCATTTGAGAGATGGAGGGAGAATTACATTGCTTAGTTCATGTTCTATTCTATTCTATTCTATGTAAAAATTGTGGTGATGATATATATTTTAAATGCTGTAATATTCTTACATAGCTTCAGGGTGTTGAAGTATGGCAGCTGATGAAACTGATTCCACATAGTATTTCTACTGTATTTGTGAAAATCTATCTAAATGCCAACAAATATAAGTCTTTGGAAAAACTGCAGTTCATTTATCCTCCAAAATGTATTTAATGTTTTTTTGCAGTTGAACTCTTTAAGATTCCATACTCACACTGCGGTATATCAAAACTTCTCACAATTTTGTAATACTGACTAGATTATTTTAAAAAGCCAGCATGATTGAGCACAGCATTATATGGCCAAAGCTAGTTTTTCTTTCTACTTATTTCTTCCAGCTGTTTCTGACACAGAAACATAATCAGGAGTGATTCTGTTCTGTGCTCTGAATGCCCAGTCCTGTCAGTTTTTAACACTGAAGAGACTGGAGGAATAGGGGGAGTGTGTTTGGCAAGGCATTATGGTGAGATTGGGTGTGAAAATGAAGGAGAACTTCTCACTGGTTGTGTGAGAATGGGAATCACAAGAAGGGAAGACTGGTATTTGTTGGGTTAGAAAACTTGGATTTGGAAGGGGAATTTAGGACAAGGAAGAATATAAGTGAGAAATGGGTGAAGAGGCATGAAAAAGCAGTAGAGAAAAATAGCCTGGAGAAAAGCAGCAATGAATTTCAGGGCTGCTGAATCAGACAGTGAGACATGAGGTTTGGCATAATCAATAGTTGTGCAAGAAGACTGGGACAAAGAACAGAGATAGAAAGCAGGTAGGAAAAGTTGCTGATAAGATGCTGGCTGGATCAGGCTAGGGGCATCTCTCTGTAGAAAAATGGAGAGGAACTCAGGTTTCTGGGGTTTGCATGATGCGCACGTGATCCCACCAGGCAGTCTGTCATGATAGTTCATCTGCATTGCCTGTTCGTCTGGAGGATGACAGCCTGCTGCTGCTACTGGTTACTCCCTGTCTTTCATGAGGTAGAGTTCTCATGCTCTAGCTCTTAAGTTGGCGACCCTGCTGATGATTGTGTTGAATTCAATATGGTGCCCCATAATAGGATTTCTTTCTTGGTTTAGTCTTTGGTCAATCTCAGGAATTATTTAAAAAAAAATATTAAAAGAACACTATTCAAGTTACACATTAAATGTTCAGTTAAATAAAGAAAAAATTAAGTTTGTCTGTATAACATTAAATTGGACCCTTGGTGAAAAACAATGGTACAGTATTTAGGTATGCTATCATCTAAACATGTCTACTTGTAGAACACTTGACAACAGCTTTTTAGAAAAAAAAGTCACGGTTGTATTTCTTAGCTCTATATTATTATTTGTTCCCTTCAATGAAACACGAAATTGCTAAATTACAAAGCAACTGTTTTATATTTCATGTATTTAATACACAAATTTTATCAAACTAATTGTTAAACTTTACAAATGCATAATAATTGTTTGCCTATCATAAGATTTCATTTTGCTACCCCAAATTTATTTTAAGTAAGTCTTAACTTGGGAGAATAATTTATGTTAAAGTAAAAATTTAGCTATTGTCAAGTCACCAGACAATCTGTGATGTCCTGAGTAATCCACACATATTTAATCAGGCCTGTCAGAGATCCCCAAGTAATAAGATTTGACTATTTCTAATCCAGTCAGTGGAAGCTACTTATTACTTAACGCTTTAAAAAAAAAATCCGATTTCGGAATCTGCTTTAGTGCTTGTATGGAGATTTTTGAAATGAGATAGTAGGATTGGCAGTGGTAATACATATGGAAATGATAAGTAACATTTAATAGTGCACAGAGGAAAAAGATAACCCTAAGTACATACTACATGTATCATGGACACGGTCTCTTAAAGCAGCTATTACCACTTAAGAAAGACACCTTGGGACGATTGTGGTTAGTTCTGTGACGTTGTCAGCTCGGTACTCAAGAGCAGTCAAAAAGGTAATTAAGAATGGAAATAGGATCTGATAGGAAAGATAAAGAGTGCAAAACATAATGTTTTCCTGTATGAATCTCTGATGCGTCCAAGCTTGAATACTACATGGAGGCAACGGGAAAAAGCCCCAGCAGAGGGTGACAGAGATGAGCAGGGGTGTAGCGTGGTTTCCAGGTGGAGCTAAATAACCAATAATTCCAATACAGAAAAAAGATGTCAGAGAGAGATAGAACAGAGATCTGCAAAAGTACCTGTGATATAGAGAAGGCAACAGGCAACGACTATTAGCACTTTTGTACAACTCAGATACAGGGAGTTTACAATACATTGCCAAGTAAGTTTAAAATACATAATGATAGAAGTTTTTGAAATGTTACCATATGTTATCAATGTGCAACCAAGTAACAGGCTTACAATACAAAAATAGAGGTTTTGGGGTATGTCACATGATTAGTTTGTGGGACTCATTGCCACAGGGTGTTGTGAAGCCTAAGAATATAAAAATGTTTAAATATGGATGAGGATAAGCATTCAAATTCATGGTGAATAGGCCCACTAACTACAGTTTACTTGGATTTAGTTTCTGGTCTGTGTGGTCGCTAACCTGCTGATTTTCAGCTGCTGAGCAGGGAAGGGCAATTCTTTACCGGCCCTGTTTCCTAAAAAGTCACTGCAAGGCACTAGGACCTTTGGTCTGATAGTCTCACCATTCCTATGTGAAACAGCCTTCTTTTCCATTACTCCAACAAAAAATCATTACTGATTTTTTTCAAATTAAGCAGTCATTTCATTTCCTAATTCCTAATGGCTAAGAATAATGAGTGTAGAATTGCGTGTAGAATATTAAAAGTTCTAAATTATACTTATGCCCTCTTGTAGGCCATTTCATTCGAAAACCTGATTAAAATGTTTAAATAGTATTGTTAAGAGGAACAAGGCAGCCCTTACTCTTCGTTACTGTGCTAAAACAATTGCCGTGATCTTAAGCACTTGTTTTGCAGTTACGGAAAACTTTAAGGCTCATGAAAATAGCAGTTAATAATGGAAAAGCTGAGAAATCATTGATTATAGAAGGATTTCCAGAAAGAGCTAAGGTAATGTACTTCTGGTATTCTCTTCCAGCTCTTCACACCCCTTCTCTGTCTTTCATTTACTTGAAATAAACATGTCATATGAGTGATTGGGTCTTATTTGAATTGCCAGGACACAACCTATGAAATAAAATCAACTTTCAATTCTAAATAAACCTATTAAACAATAAGCTATGTGGTTCTCCTAGAACGCTATATGAACCAGAAACTAAAAGAAGTCATACATAGAAAAATCACTGGTTATTAGAAGTGGAAGAGTTCATTTGTATTAAATTGCCATAGATTTTTGTTTTAGTGATATACTTTTAAAGACAGTTCTTTGCACACTTACCAGCAACATTATTATTAGCAGTGCTAATGTATTAGTTGTTTTTACTAAACTTGGGTACAATTAAAAATTGCTACTCAAAAAAAAAAAAAATGTTGGAAACCTGTAGCATTGTGAGATTTATTTTCTCTCAGATTGAATTTAGCATTTCCTGGCTGTCGCCCTGCATACTCAATATGCTGTGAGAGCTTAGCTGGTTTCTTTCCATATCATAAAAGGTTTTAAAATCAAAAAAATGAAACTGTTAACATTTAATGTGCTATGTGTTGGCAACAGAACCCTACCAAACAGGATTCTGCAATAAAAAATGTTAAAATTAAATTGAGGACCCTGCATGATGCTGAGGAGAGAACTGTTTTAATAATGCCATTTTCTTACAACTTCTGTTGTGCAATAAAGCCAGCCTGAAACAATAACACAATGATGATCCAAACAAGAAATAATAAGGACTACAAACCACTAGGAAGATTTGCTTTCTTTACACAATCTGTTATGAAATAAATAAATAAAACCAGTGTCAGATCAATCTTCTCCCTCCCACTGTTACTGTTAGCTTTTCCACCAATTAGTTATACCTTACTATGGAAATTGCGCCTCATTGCAGTTAGGTCTATACTGATTAACAATTCCAGCTTTCAAATTTTTTTTTTGGCTAGAAAAGTAGTTTATGACTATCTGCTGTTATACTACCACTTAAAAGCTTACCTCGTGGTGTTGAGTGACTTGACTCTCCTGTGATTGAATTACCTACTGAGGCATGCTCAAGTCAAGCTATGCTACTACTTACATTTTCTGTTGCCTTTCCTCTACTATTGTATGCCTGATTCTCATGCTAACCTAATTATTGCTGTCCATCTAGACCTAGCAGTTGCTGCTCCCATTTATCACAGAGCTTGGTTTTTAGCTCACTGATAAAGACAGAGAACTGTAATGTATGTTTGTCACTAAATAAACAGTTTAAAGACAGAAAGGGAGCAGATCTGCTAAATAAGAAGTTACAGCAGCAGTTATTTTTCAGAGTAGACCCATATTAGATAATTACTTATTAAAATAGATACTACAATTATCCAAGAAGTATACAGTAATATTCACACATTTGGTATTTTAAGGGCATTTTTTGCATAAGTATTAAAAAAAATGAAGATAATGGATAAAATAAATTCCATAACATAGTTATTTTTTCTTTCTCATGTTAATAATTACAAAAACTGTTTAGTATTTGTTTTAAATAAGGCAAAACCTCTGAGGCTGTACCTGCTGTATCTGCAAGTGGTGCAATTGCAAATAAACTACAGTGAATCAGTCCTTAAATAATACATATCTAGCTTTTACACTTTTGTTACAGCATACTAAATGACCTGCTACGTGTTTTTAAATTCATTTGAAGAATTAATGCATCATAAAATAAGGCCTCAGTGTTTATGTTCAGTCTGGCTCTTAATTATTTTGCAAGAAAAGTTGAGGTGACCTTGACTGTATTTTTTCAGAATGGCACATTAGAAATTAGTTTTAAATAGCATTCTCCTTATCCCATGCTTTGAGAGAAGAAAACCTGTCTCTGCCATAGCACTGGAGAAGAAGTTATGTGAGACAGGATTTACCAGGTGGGCTGATCCCATTGGATGGAAGTTCTTTCTTCTTCTTCCAGTGAGGAGAAATATGACGAGAAAATTCTGCGTTAGAAGAATCATTTAATAAAGCTGGGTGGTCTTTGTAATTTTTTTTTTTTTTTTTTTTTGGGGGGGGGATTGTTGTCTTCCAAAGTGGGTAAGTACTACTGTAGCTAAGTACTAGTTTGCCATAGAGATGGTGAAGAGTCAGGAGAATATATGAAGACAGTTTGTTGCAGCTAGTATCTCATACTACTCTCAAGGATTACTGGCCTACATGAGCACGGTTTGTATGACCAGGACAGTGATCTGCCCAGTATGTTTTAATCATTCTCCCCCTTTCCATTTTTTATCCCAACTTTCAATTATTTTTACACCATTTAATTTATATTTACTATATCAAGTTGAGAGAGAAAATAAGTTTATACTGATCTGAGCCGGACCCTTGATGTTATGTACTGCTTATTTTTCGAGTTCTTGCTTTTCTGTGCCAATAAAATGTGCAGCCAGGGCCCAGCTATGCAATTGGCAGTATTAGCATATGCATCTGAGTAATATGAAGGTATCTAAAGAACCAGTTCTTTAGTCCATGATCTTAATGACCTTGAAGAATGTCATCTGATGGTAAAGAGGTGGCTATGATGATCTCAGACCAGTTCATAGGCCTTACAAGAAGTGCATTCATAACTGGAATTAGCTGATACCCTGAATCCTATTCCAAGCAAAGAGTCCAAGCTTTAAAAGGATAAGAAGTTTGAATTCCTTTTCTTAACCTTAAGACCTCTCTCTTCAGTTCAATTATAGAGAGTATGTTGTTAGCTAGGTCACTATATCACTTATATAATACCAATGAGTAGAGGACTTTATACATCAAGGTGACTTGTTCCAATTTTCTGTTATCTTACCATCCAGCAATATTGAAAGCAGTGAAAATACTAAATGTTTTAAAATTTGCTGGGCTTCACAAGACATTTTGTTAGGGCTCTGTGTTTATATTTGAAGGACTAATTTGGTCTCAATATCTAGGTAGATGTTGAATGTTTACCTTCATTTTGCTTTTGGAAGCAGTTTGTAACTGTCAATTAACAGAGCAATCCCTCATATCTATCCATCTCTGTGGCATGATTTGTGTCTCAGCACAGGGTTGGATGGTCACTCACTGATGACTCAGTGTAGTTTGAGCATTCACAATATATCCAAGGGGTAGAGACACTCTCATGTCATCTACCACCCAGAGAAGACAAGTGACTTGAATATAGGAAGCCAGCAAGTTGTTTATGGACTGGTTAGTGTTTTAGGCCATGGAGAAATCTACAGGTTTTGTTCATCTTCCTGCACTGGGACAATATTTCTTCAATTTTCATAGTAGGTATCATTTATATTTCATATTTGTATTTGTTCTTTAATATACTGCCTAAAAGCAAAAGTGATTTCTGAGGGAACAAAAGGCAGTATTGGTCTAAAGTAAAATAATAGAAGTGGTTTTTTCTCTGGATTTTTTGTATTGAAAGCAGCAGTTGATTTAGTAAATAAATTATTAAATCCAACCCTCTGAAACGAGTGTGAAATATGCTGATAAAAAAAAATTGCTACCTTAAACATTTTTAAAGGGATTTTACTAAACACTTGACAGAATGCTTTATAACCAAATGAGTGACAGCTTTGCTATTTTGATATTTGGTAATCTTAAGTTGCCAGTTTTTTAACTGTAAATTTTTCCCTGGGAAAGTCAGGCGCAGAGAGTTCTCAAATTGTATGTCAGATTGCAATGAATAATGTTATTAGCATTAGGTGAGACCAATTTTTAAGTAAAGCAGCTACTCCTTTTCCCCCAAAGGACAAAACCAGAAGCTAACAACAAAGGAAAATATGTTCTCTGTATCTGCCAGTGCATCCATGACCGCAATAAATTCTGGTACCTGTGAAAGTCACAGCAAAAACCACACCCATGTGAGGCACAGTGCAGCCAGAAGAACAAAAAGAGTTCATTAACTGCTTGGCCTCTTGATATTTTCAGGCTTCTGAAACAAGATTTTCATCTAGCTAATACTGTATTGCTGTGATTAAAGACAGTGACATACCCTGGATCTTCTGGCAGAAGCGAGGATATGACAGCAAATACGTCTTGGCACTCTTTAGAACAGAAACTTCAGGAAATTATGAGTCAAGTTTCACTCTGCCAGTAGGCCCAGAGGTATCTGCAGGGGCCAACGCAGTAGCTGGAGAAGTTGCATGATGGGAAATGTCTATGTGGTGCGTTTTTTTGAAAACTGTTTGCTGGTTGTGTCCTGTGGATCCCTGGCTGGTTGGTACTAAGCTGAATCCCCTTCTCCCCTCTCCCCAGGCGGCTCCCTGGGAGGTTTGTGGTAAGTATTGCCTCTCCCAAGCAGTTGGCCTCTAGGCACCAGGAGAGAAATGCTAGGTGACCTGTCAGTGTCAGGTTTAGGATCTTATTCTTCGTATGTAGCTTTGTAGACTGCTGTCTGTAATTTGGAGCAGCAGTGCAAGCGATTGCAGTAGCCTTGTCAACGAGGGTAACTGCTTGAGATGTGGTCTGCATAATCAGATTTTGAAGGTTGAATCTGAAAAGAGAGCAAAGAACTCTTGAAATGAAATGAATTGCCTGCCAATGAGATGAATTGCTTACACGGTTTGTTACCATCAGTGTTATTACAGGTTATGGCTCACTTTGACCACAGCTCTACTTGCAAAGCCCCAGCTCATCAAGGCAGGAGTATGTTGTATTAACAAGTAATATGTACTTCACCTTTATCTTAAATTAATGGGTAAAAAATGCCTCTTTTCAGGTAATAAGCATCATATTTGCTTCTATGCAGTGCTCAAAATTAAGATCACAGAAAGCTGTGCAGAAGTAAAGTTGCTAGATTAAAAAATCCATCACTGAACTTCAGAGATAAGATATTCCCTTTCAGTGCCATACTTCCCATTGTGTATACCACAGTGGGACACTTATAGTGTGCCACACTTATATTGTATCTACCTTTATATGCAGTTGCTTGTATGCCATAATACTGTGTTATCAAATTCTAATGTTTCCTTTAACAGCACACTTTACTTGTCAGAAAAGCCCTACTGAAAAGGTCTTGACAGATTTGCTATGCATGCTTTTGAAATGATTGCTGTGTTTTCTCTATATTCTCAGCCACTAATGCACACCTGATCTTTTACTCTTGTCTCTGTATCACCAGGCCTCCTGAACCTGTTTACAGCACTGTGAACAAACTGTGTGATAAACCACCTTCTCCTAGGCACTATTCCCCTGTCGAGTGTGACAAAAGCTTCCTTCTTACAGCTCCCTATCCCCACTACCACGTAGGCCTGCTCCCTGACTCTGAGATCACCAGGTACTGCATGCGCTTCTTCCTCACCTCCTTTGTTAGAGTGCATGAACATCACTAGATTTATCTCATAGTTTGCATCTTCACCATAGATCTTCTTTTTCTACAGCTTGTGCTTGTTTTTAACCATGCTTTCACATCTGCACCACTGGAAGATATATGCTGCCTTGGTATATAATTTTGGTCATCCAAAATCCAGTGATGAACACGGGCAATGTTTTGATCCATTGGAATGGTGCTCTAACATAGGTTACATAATATGTATCACAGTTTACAACTGAATTCAGTACTTGTTTCTCCATGAGTACGGAAAGTGACTAAGACTTCACTGAAAGCTGTAGTAATTTGGTTTGATTCAGTCATTTTATTTCTGTGTTGTGCATACTTTGTTCACTGAGCATCTTTGGGTTTATAGGGTGGCTGCCTAAGCCATTCAGAAGACATTGAGCAAAAAATAATCACCTCCCTCACCGAGTGGTTGAGAATACATCTAAAATTTAGCATTCCCTAGGCTAGCTGTACTCTGAGAGGACAGTTAGTAAAACCTAAAATGATGAACATTTCCATAATGGAAGTAATGGAAGACATTTCTATAAAATATTGTCAGTGATTGCCTCCTGAGAAATATTTAATAAAGAAAAACATACTATCCAAAACTCTATGCCTACATAACCCAGCTATTCTTCTACAGTCTACTAGAATAGTAGTAAACTATTTGCAAACAAGACTTGGGAGGTAGAGGGAGAGTAGGCACAAGTTTTCAAGAAGATGTTGAGTGCTTCCTTTGTCAGGAAAAAAACTATCATCTTTTATATTCTAGAGTAGAAGAAAAATAATTGTATTTGAAGCTTTGATCATAGACATTTTCTACAGAAAACACTTTTCAAAGAAAAGAGTAATGTGGGAAAAGAAGAGCAGAAGTGTGTAAGTGGAAGGTAAAATGGTAAATTAATGTAAGATACAATAATAGGAAAGAAACCCCAGGGGTTAGAAAAACAGCTGTGAAAGGCATTGCAGTGCTATGAAATAGAAAGCAAAGTTAAACAAGCAATAAGACAAATACTAGTGAAGAATGTGACAGATGTGGTAAGACCATGCAGAAGCTGTCGGTTTATTAGAATGAAAACAGTGTAGCTTCTAGAATTTGTAAAAAGATGCTTAATCCCTGGACAAAGGGATTAGGCAGGCTGTTCAGGCCAGTGCAAGTTTGGGTGAAAAATGTTGATAAGGGCAATGTTTTATAAAGGTATAAATAATTCCAGAAGGGTGCCAGGCACTAACAGATCTATCCACAATATTTTAATTTCTCTGCAAATATTATCTTAAAGGAAACAACTAGCCAAAAAGTAGTAAAATGACTTCAGGTCCTTAGGTACAGTGTACATATGAGTAATTTATCTGTAAGCATCACAGTGTTTCTGTTTGTTTAGAGCCAGACAACAAAAGAGACCATTATAAAAAGATTCTTACTTTGAAAATGGTCCCTTTAGAAAGGAAGGGACCAACTTGAACTAGAAAGGGTTCTAGGGGATTTTGGGGCCATGGAGTTGTGTATTGAGAGCACTGAGGATTAGATTGTGGCTTGCTAACGATAGAGAGTTGCAATTCATTGCTAAATGATCGATCTCTATAACAGGACTATGGAGATAGGTTGGGGGGAAAGGATGAATCTGTTAAGGCTACTTCTGCAGACCAGATAATCAGATGCCAATAATCAGTGGAGCCCTGGAAAGCTCATAGAACTAGGCCAGTTTGCCACCTGAAGGTATAATTCTCTACATCCTTTTGCTTTATTGTGTGATTGATTGAATACTTGATCATCAGATATTTGATGACCTGACATCAGGACTTAAAAAGCTGGATTTTGTTCTACTGAGTGTCGGTTAACAATTCCCTTTAATAACAAGGTTTCATTTCTCTCCATTCTATTTTGATGTAAAATTAAGCTCTAGTTCCTGTATATTTAATTGGTTTGTTTATTTCAACAGTCCAACAAAAACTGCAAAAAGAACACAAAAGATGAGAAAAGACACAACTCATGGTTAAATGCTCTGCACTATGCTCTGCTACATGCTGTGATAGAGGCAACTGATTGCTATAATTTATACTTTCTTCCCACTGTGAAATAAGACAGTTGGATTTCCATTCAGATGGAAAATATGACAGTTTTTGATGTTCTCAAATAATGTCATCTTTTCCATAGGACTCTTTGAATAGTTGACCATGGAGGAAGACATTTGAAATAATATTTCACCAAATGCCTTTGGTGAGGAAAGTGACAGCTCTACAATATATACCATGATCCGATTTCCAAAGGGACTCAGTATTCACAGTTGGAGAACAGATTTTAGAAAAGTATTAATCCCATTTTAGCCCTAATCCAAGTGGCTATTTTTGCAGAAGCATTCATTGTATGCAGCCCTAAATTTCACGAAGGTGATGTGTCTTAGAGCTGTATTGTGTTGAATACTTGGAAGAATTAATCCATAAAAAGACCTTGTTTTAAATCTGCAGCTGTGATACCACCGTCTCTATTGGAAATTGTACTACAAAAAAATCTTCCAAATATTGACCAGGTGTTTTGAAAGGTCTCCTTTAATTCACTTGAATTCCTCAAAGCCCTATTCCTCCATATTATACACTTCCATGGTCTCCAGTCAAATATTAAAAGATATCTCCCTGTCTTTCAGCAGGCTTCCTAGAAAGAGTTTTTCATCAGAGTTTGTCAGCCTTAGGTTTGGGGAGGAAAGGACAGGGATTATTTCTTGTTTTGGTACCTGCAGTCATTGTTGTATCTCAGTGCTCCAATATTGAGAATCTGCTGCTGAACTGCAAGAAATTTGGTTTGACAAATAATTCTTCCAGAGGAAGAGGGAACATGATGCCATGTTCTCCTAATTGAAATGCTTGTAAGCCAGCCAACGCCTTTCAAATTGCTGCTCCAGATAATTTGTCAGCTACTCCTCAGATGTTTGTTTTGTTAAGGCTCATTAACTTAATAGGCAAAGAGAACTCATAGGCCAAAGCCTTATTTGTCTATAATAAATTCAAGTTTATAACCCTTGCTTTTATGGTGGCCTGTCTTAACTTCTGGGAGATTTGGAGGTCTAGAACAATATACTCCCATTTTAGGATAAAAGTAATTGGGTTTTTTGATTGAATTATCAGTTCATGTGAATTGATATTAACAGGGCTATGTCAATGTGCAACAGCTGAAAATCTGTCCCATTGAAGGCAGGAGCAGAGAGACAATTTTGGAGTAGTAAGTTTTCCTTTAAGAGCACCACGTGGAAATATGCAGAGTATTTGTGTTCTGGCCTCTGTCATTATTGACAATTATGTGTACAATTAAACGATTATTGGCAGCGAAAGGAGATCAC
>NW_009222054.1:21825-24103 GCF_000690835.1 Fulmarus glacialis
CTACAAACACAAGACTTTGTTTCTGCATTATGTAACACAAAATGTTGTATTCTCAATCTTTGCGCTGAGAACTTCATTACATTCACCACTACATAGACACACTTAAAAAATGCTTCAGTTTTGTCCAGAACTAGCTTCCCTGTCTTCACTGAAATCTTTTTGGCACTCTAGTTGCCAGCATAGTTTTTGCTAAAGGGCAGCCCTGATATTGTTTGTTTGTGTGATTTTTTTTTTTTTTTCCCCCATAAGTATTTGCTTTTCTCTTAAGCCTTTGATCACGTGATTGCATCAATATTTTTGAATACATTTAGGGGAAGGAACTAAGGGTAGGGTTTCAGACTTTGTAGTCATGGGAACAGGACTCCTCCCAGGAAAATAAAAATAAGTGAAATTTTTGTTCATGTTTAATCTAGCTTTTGTAAATTTGCAGATCCTCCTTATGGTACTTGCGTGCCTGGATTGAAAGTATTTGGCTTGCTTTTTAAATCAAGATTAGTTTCTTGAAGCCAGCCTCAGTTGTGGCTGACACTGTCATCTGCAGTCTTAGGCAAGGTAGTTAATGATTTTGTGCTTTGTTTCCCAGTCTCTAAAAGAGGTTTAACAATGATCTCATAGAGCTTCTTTGAAAACTAATTCTGTCTGAGACAATAGCATCCTATTACTAATGGCAATTTGTGTTATTATTTAATAACATAAAAATGATTTGAAGGCATTTGATGAATACCTTTGAGATTTGACATCAGTTCTTGGGACCACCACTACTTTCTCATCGATGGGGATTAGGGAGAGAAGATAATATTGGCACAGGGCTCTAGAGCAGAGTCTTTTGCAGAAAACAGCATGCATTTGCATAGGTATTCAAGGGTAACCGAGCATTGTGTAACTCTAAAGAGCTCCACAAATAAAAGTGTGCTGAAATATATGCAGGACATATGGGTAAGGAGACTATAATGTCCAGAGTCTTAATGATTGATGCGTGATGCTACTTCCAACGTGTGGCTGAATTCCCACAGCCTCCATGTAAGCACACGAGGGTCACTACACTCCAGTAGTCTCTACAGGGTAGCATATGTCTGCAACGCTAAGCACTACTGCTTGTGGTCACCTCACTTAATTTTAGGGATCCCTGGGATCCCTCCATAGGTCATGAAGGGACAGCTGGGAAGGTGCTGATCGCTTTTCATTGATCCTAGCAGGAAGTTAAGGTAACTGCACTTGAAAAAGATGTGAATGGTGGGCCTCTCTGGTACTTATTGCTATAGTATCCTTTCTTGGTTGTTCATATCTGTGCAGCCTTTTTCTTCACAATAGCCTGCTGGGAGCAAGCTTGTTGTCAAAATGATGCATATAACTGTACTTGTGTGTGGCTGCCTTCCAGGGACGCTCTTGTCATCTTTATTGAAATTCACATTGTACAGGAGTTCTCATCATCCCCTTTTCAATCCCATGTGTTTAATATGGGAATTATATCTCCCAAAACACATCTAGCCATATTTTGAGTTTTTTGAAGTGCCTGGCAACCTGAAAATGGGACCTATCAAAAAGCAGTAAAAAGAATGGATATTATGGAATTGAGTCTTCAACTTGCCCCACATAAATACAACCACCTTTCTTGAATTTAAAATGAACTTCTACTGTTTAGTTGTATTCATTTACTTATTTTATGTGAAAATTTCAAATAATAACTACAAAATTGAAAATTAGTCTGTTTTGAGCAAATGCGTTTAAGTACTTAAATATTTAAAATCAGATTTGGAGCAGATTTGTGCTTTTTCCTATTGTAACACCTTGGAATCAACTTCTGGACTGATCTGCATTTTACACAATCCAGCCACAGACAGCAAGCTGTGAACTAGCCCTACTAAATAGCACTGCTTAAAGACAGTGGAAGGAAATAAGTGCGCAATTCTCTCTGTGCATTTTTGAACAGCAAAATAGGCAATACTGAGGTTCAACTTATTCAGTGTCAATGGAAACAAATTAATCCTATAGTCACAAAGAAAAAACATCTTTAGAAAATAAAAGGTACCTGCTTAAAATAAGTCTTGATAAGGTGGCATTTAAAAAATGAACACTGTGACTTTTTGTTTTGAGAAGTGACTTTAAGGCATATCTATATACAAATTCAGGCATTCAGAGGCACAGAGCATATAGCAACCGCTAAGCAATTTAAGAGATTAAACTGGTCATCACAGAGGCTGGGCACTAATGTCCATACTGATGGGAATGGAAGCATCTTGTTATTGCTGATTTCATAGAATCATTAGAATCATAGAAT
>NW_009222055.1:0-284 GCF_000690835.1 Fulmarus glacialis
CTCCGGGCTGGCGTGGTCATGTCCCCTGCCCGCATCCCCCGCCGTGCCCCCAGCACAGCGCTGTGGCTTCACATCCTTTAGGTAAAGCTTGTTGGGGGAATGCATGGCTCGTGTGGCGAGGGCAAGGTGCATCGTCCAGCACCTGCAGAGTAAAAAGCGTAATTGTAGTTCCGCTGTCTCCTGCGGACGTGCAAACGTGGGTGCCTAACGGTGAGCCATCGCCGGCTCCCAACCCCGGACAACAGGACGGGACTGAATCCCAGCGAAGAAGGATTTTCCCTTGT
>NW_009222055.1:319-2541 GCF_000690835.1 Fulmarus glacialis
CACCCCCGGACAGCAGGACGGGACTGCATCCCAGCGAGGAAGGATTTTCCCTTGTTTGCTTTCTGAGCGCTAATGCGTTTTACCGCTACAGATGCCGACCTTGCAGCAACGACTTTGTAACCAAATAAAATGACTCAGCAAATGCCAGAATAGCTGTAGTTCACCCAGAGGCTGGAGGCAGCCTAAAATACAGCCTTCCCATTGCACTTGGCAGTGGCAATGAAAGTGCAACTCTCTTCAAAGATGAATGTAGGTGCTTTGGGTTTTTTTGGGAGATACTAACGGGAGGGAAAAAACGTTTTTCTACCTGACAGGCCTCCTGGCTTAGTGTGGACTGCTGATTTGAGTGATTTTTATTGCCCTGCCTAAAAGGAGTTTGGAAGTCTGTGAGCAATCTTCAGAGAGTGATTGTCCCTCTCCAAAAGCCCCCATAAAAATGAGTCAAATCTCTGTTTAAACTTAAAGGATGCCCTCGAGACCATTAGCTCTGCTTAGGAATTGCAGTCCTGACCCATTAAGATAAAAATAAATAGAGCTTATTTTAGGAAGAGGGAAGTGGGAACCAGCCCAAGCACCAGTGAGCCACTGCAAGCACAGCACAAAGAGGTGTTCAAAGTGAAATTCAGCAATCTTTTTGACTTACCACAATTGACTCCTGCCTAGGTATCTAATAGACAAGAAAAGACTTCTGAAAATGCCTTGTATTTCCCAAAATACAAAAAACTCCAGCCCCACTTCTGTAGTCCGTAGCATCATCATCATCAGCAATCCCAGTACCTGGGGACACGGGCAGCATTTGCCCAAGCCAGGAAAGCCAGCGACAAATGTCACTTACCCGTGTCACGGTGCAGTGCCTCTATCCTTCAGGGCAAAGCAGCAGCCCCCAGAGACGAGTGAAAAATTACTTCCACTGCGTGCGAGCAGTGACAGTCTGTGCAGCTAGTAACAGCTACAGATAAAATCCCCTCTCCTGCTGCCGCTTTCCAAGCAGAGAATTTTGCATTAGAGCTGGCTTTTCTGTTCTCAGAGGATTGCTAATTTGCTAAAAATGGTCTTTCAGCTATTCCTAGAATATTGAGAAAATATTAGTATATTGGCAGAATATGCTGTGAGGCTGTGCTGCCTCTCTGGTGTTAAAACCTGCAACCCAGTGCTTTTGCTTCTGCACATGCCCAGCATGAGACTTGTTAAAGCAAGAAGGGACAGCCGAGCAAAACCAGAAGCCAGCTGAAGGCACCATTTCCCCCCCCGCCTGGGTCTCGCGCAGCCCGGAGGCTGATGGCATAACCCCTTCCCAACCAGGATGTGCAGAACCGGGAGCAATGCCAGCACGAGAAAGCTCCTTCACCCGTGCTGCTGTCTTGCTAACAGGGCATTACAGCTGGCGACTTCAACCTCAGGCCTTGCGCTCCAGCATCCACTTCCCCGATGCACTGTTGGCATACGTTGTAGCAGCTTGTGAATAAAAAGCAGCAATGAGTTAAAACTCTGCTGTGAGGTGGTGTTGGAGACAAATTTGTAGTTCTTAGCTTCATATTAAAAATCAAGAACAAACGCATGTGCAAATGTGCTAAGGAAGTAAATGCATCTGAAAAAAGGTCCCACTCTTAAGAGATGCAGTGGGAGATTATAGAGCAATGGGCCAAGGACTGTGCTTAGATCCAAATGCACTGCAAATGAGTGGCTGGATGGAGGCCGTTTCTAAAATGCTTTGGAATTACTGGACTTACTTTTAAGACTTTGTAGCTTAGAAATTTTGGGTTTGCTAATCTGTCCACTGAGCGAGGTTTTCTTAGGCAAAGTGAATTTTTTCTCTGTTTCACAGGTCTGAAATGCATTTTGCAGAAGCAAAAATCATCACTACCTACTACCCTGGTGGGTTTCTGGTTGGGTCATCTAAGAGATGTGAACAAATTTGTTTTATGTGAAATAACTAGTTTAAGTTAGAATGGTATTTCTGTCTCTTTCTTTGTTGCATCTGGCAAAACGAATGCAAACAGAAGTGCTAACAGAACAACGAGGAGTTGCCTGCACGTACTTCAGGCCACACTATTTTGGCCTGAATGGAGTAATTAAAGTTATACCCAAACGTGGTATGGAAAACTGCAGTTACTAGATTGCACTAGTCATTAGTGGGCACAAAAAATCCTCTCTTCTGTTGTTTTTTCTTTTTCCTAAAAGTTGAAATCCATTTCATCCTTAACTAATTGCTCTCATTCCTG
>NW_009222055.1:2572-17807 GCF_000690835.1 Fulmarus glacialis
GATCCCTCAACAGCCTAAAACAATTACGCTTGTGTAGAACAGCACATCTCTTCCCTTAACCCACTCAGGAAAGCCATACAGATCCAATTACAAAGAAATGTGGAGACAGTAAAAGAACTACCTTCTGGCATGCCTTGAAAGATAACACAGAATGCTAGACTTTTCAACAAAAAAATAAAGGAGAATGTTTTAATCTGCATGTTTTAAAAATGCAAATGTCTTCAAATCAGCTGGCTAGTGCACAGTGTGCAGACAGTATGCCTCAGACAACCAGTACTCAACAGGATGAAAAATGAGACAATCGAAGCAATTGTTGAAAAGGGAGTTGAGAAAGTAATTTTTGAGCTTTGCCAAGGGCAAGATTCAGCGAAAGCTGCCCTGACTGTGCTGGGAGGGTCTGTCTTGTATTATGATTTGAGAATTTGACCAGCCTGTGTTACGAGGCCAAGGAACTTCCTCTTGCCTCGCTTCTATCTTTGTGCATGCAAGCAGCACTTCTCAACTTCAGCTGCCTCTGCTAGAATATGCTCATTTTCATTACATGTTCTTTTTTGTCCAAGCTAGCCTACAAACTTGTTTCAAACTCATTTTAGAAAGGAAAAATTCTTCTTGTGCAATAGGAAGCAGTCTTTGGATATGCACAGTCACATTGCATGCCAAATCCAAGTGGAAGCAGATGGAGGAAAATTAATCCTCATGATCAGATCCACAATGTTCTCTAACATTTAACCTTTATGATATAAATAGGACAACATGTTTTAAGCTTTATTTGTCCTTTAACTGTTGAGCCTGATCCAGACGAGATGTACTCTGCATCATTCACAAGCACAAGGAACTGTATTTTGAATAAAACACTACTAATTGCTTTTTACCCTGGAGCTGCCTTTCTGCTCCACCAGAGAAGAAACTGATCCATCTTCCCCATAGGTTCTCTCTTAGCAGAGCCAGACAGGGCATGCTGGAAAGTAAGGTATTGAAAAGAAATCCATCCACATGAGTATGCTTAAGGTGGAATTCATGTTTATTTGTAATAAACATCTCTCTCTGTAGCACTGAACACGTTATATTGGCTTGTAAAATACATGTACCTTTAACTCTCCGCATTTTTCTCTTGAATGTAAGAAAAATACTCACTAAACAAGAGTTTAAATCTGAACTTTACAGGCTGCCTAGACTGGTGAATTATTTGTCCTTCATGCTAAATTGCTCTCTTCAGTGTTATTTCTGAATTGCCTCCTTTACTCTATAAAGAATCAAGTCTCTAGCTACTTTTAGAAAGGTATCTAAATAGCTCAAGGAACTGATAACACGGACCCTTCTGACATCTCATCTTCCCTCAGATTGAACTTGGCACTAAGACAACAGCAGTCGGCATCTGCAGCTGGAGGTATGCTGGCCAGAACTTCAGATGTTACAGCCCTGAGAAGAATAATAGTTTACAGTTCAGCTCATTCAGAAAAATCATCCAAGGACAGTTTGCATTCGGGTCATACCAGAGGATCTCTGGAACACAGTAAATAACCTAAAATTTTGATCATCAATGAGAATATCACAGATAGTTTTAATACAGAACTACATTGCAGACTAATTGCAGAATTTCCATTATTAGCATTTCTGTATGCTAAATTAAAATACTCAATCCTCAAAGCAGCTGTGAAATCACACACACACGACACTTAAATATATGTTTATTGTATGTAATTACTTGTGGAAAAGAGCAGTTTTCCCTTGAAATTATCCATAACCCAGAAAGGTCAAGACATGAGCTGATGCGGAAACCTAGAACGTGAGTCACTAGTACAGTGGAAGGAAAACTATATGCCTAATATTTTTCCCCCTCTGACTGTCTAAATCCACATTGTTTGTGAAAACATAAAAGCAATTTCTGCAAAAGCTGGTTGCTACTCTTTAAAGTTTTTCCTTCCTGGTACTTGGTTATATTAACAATTCCACCCCCAGATCTTTGATCTCACTAGTTGGTTGTATTTTTTTGCAAGTGCTAGGAGGATTTTAAAATCAAGTTTTATAAAATAAAAGTCCACAGTCAGATTTATAAGTCTTATAAAATATAGTCTGCATTCAGAATTAGTATTTCTGTAACAAAAATAAAGGGGAAGCAGACTTGGGAGAAAACCTAATAAAAAAAGGAAACCAGCTTTACAGGTGGAAATTACAGGTACAACACGTTACAGGCATAACATACTGTTTCATTTTCTTCCAGTAACTTTAATTTCCTTCATTGTTTACAAAGTGGAAATTGTAATCAGGTTCTTAACTTTAAGAAGAAAAGCCAGGATTACAGAGTCTTCCTTGTCCTACCATTAATATAACCACTTAAATGTGGTTATAAAAGCCATGTTTAATAGGACAGTTTAAGCCATAATAATTCTCAAGCCTTCCCACTCTGAAGTCATGCTGTGAAGTTTTTCACCCATTTCTTCAACTTTTAATAATGACAGAGGAAAACTCCCAGTTTAAGGACTAATATTGCCAAACACAAAGCAGATGCTGCTTCACATTATCACAAGGTATTAGAGCCTGACACTTGGTATTACGCCATGTAACAGGATTCTGGAATTTATAAGGGTAAGATGAAAACTGTTATCAAACAGAAAACCAAAGAACTCGGATCTCTGCCACTGAAATTTACATGTTAACATCTGCAGAAATAGAATTAGAATTTAAAAGCTCTCCAGTCAGCTTCTCCTAACCTTTTCATTAAAAAGGCTGGGCAGCATTTAAGACCTTTATATTAATTTAACCAAAACTGTACAAAGCAATCAATTTTCACATTTCCAAAATACTTATTACAAAGTGATCAAGAAATAAACTATTTCTCCTTTTAAAGCCATGTGACAGGCAACCCCCTTTACAAATAAGAAGCTTCAGTAGCTGTATCAATTTTTTTTTCAACAATTTTTGTTCTATATTGACACCTGCTGACCATTTCTTTTGAGTAGACAGTTTTACTGAATGTATCATGACTTTATGCATATATCAGTTGGCCAAATGAACCCAGAATTCCAGCCAGTACCAAATCTTTTCTCTTGCAATAAAGAATTTACAGAATAGCTGTATATATTTTATATATACATACAATTTTTATATATATGTGTGTGTATATATATTTGTGACTGTGTATGTATACATACACACATACGTAAAATTGCTGGAAGTATTGGACTGCTTATGTCTGTTGAAAGTAGTTTTCACCAACTTCTTTGGTGCAAAAAAAGGTCTCTGCTGTTTCTGGCACTTACTAGACAACACGCGGAAGGTAAGCAAGTGTCTACAGAGTTGTAAACAAGTATGAAAAAAAGTCTTGTGTATTGGAATGATTTTCACCATGACTACTGTCCAAGAAAAGAGGCCATAGGATCATCAGGTCTCTGACGTTTCATTCTATAGGCTTCCATTTCCTCTTCTGTTGGCTCTCTGGTTTCACATAGGCTGTTGTATGGTCTCTTCCTCTCATCTAACTGCATGATTTCTTTAACATGGAGAAGACGAGCCTCTTCTGCATTTAGTGCCTGAAATGAAAGCACAGAAAAAAATACCCACAATGAAAGTTAAGCAAAAAAACCCAATGAAACTTTGTATTAGGTTCTAGTATAATGAACAAGCAGCAGGCAGAATGGTGGCATAAGCAATGCACATCTGTCTGGCCCACCTACAGCATACTTAATTTAATGCTCATTTTTTAGTTTTTAACATAAAATGATGGTAAAATGGTAAGTTAGCAAACAAGATACTTTAACCTCTTTCCAATTGCCCAAATCAAGTAAGAAACTCCTTGGCTTTACCTAAAATGTAATCACGATCCAGCAAGCACAAAAGCAGATAAGCAAGCATGTGATTTTAGGGGTTTGGGTTGGTTTGTTGTGGGTTTTTTTTCCAATCAGGGTGTGTTTGTTTTTTTTTTTTTAAATGCTTTTGGAAGTACGTGTTATCCCATTCCTCAAACTACTATTGTTGCTCCTTCTTGCTACTGAAAAGAAGTTGCATTTGTACAATGCTTTGATTGACCATAGTTTAACATTAGTTTTACACTCTGAATATCCAGACGCAGGCTGCTGTGCTTGTGGAAGGGCTGTTCAGCAGTCAGTAGATAGCTTGGTGGATGGATTTATTGTATCAACTGTGAGACTGGCCCCAAGTCTGGGATAAAAAGTGCTAAGTTAAGCTTTGACAGTGCCTTTGATCTCTCGCATCTTTCTTCAATACCCAAATCATTGTGTTCTGCAATGTCTTTTATAGATCTACAGCTGTAATAGGTGCCTAGAAAGGAAGTATTCTAAATCTTCTAAACTAAGTCTTCCAAAACTAAATACTTATTGCACGTTTGCCTGAGAAATAGGGAACGTACTTTAGAACATTTAACAGCATTTAAAATTTGCTTTAGCTCAAAATTAGCGTCAAAGAACATCCCACAGAATACCACAAGAACTGTATTACAGGCTTCATAAAACTGACATTGTTGTAAAATACATTTCAAGATCTTTTTGCTACAGAACCACTGAAGAATATAGTGCACCTTTTTAAGTTTTTCTTGCTTCTTTTTCTCTTCACCCTCACTATCTGAATTTGAGCTCTTCTTGTGCTTCTTCTTTTTCTTCTCTTTCTGTTTCTCTTGGTGGATCTGTAAGGTGGAAAGCCAGCTACTGTTAAGATTCAACTTGCAAATATTAGTAATATTCAAGCCATTAAATCTCAAGCATCTATTAATGCTATTTGAAAGCTTAGTTTTCAATAGAGAGTCTAATAATGCAGTCTAATAATTTTCAGACTCATTATGACTTACATCATTTTGTAGTTATACATATCCTTCCATCTCTTAAAATGCTGAGGAAAAATATCTGCCTTCCTGAAAGGGAAACAACCTACCTCCATCAGTGTTTTGGGTTTTGTCATGTGTTCTTCCTCCCTGGGCTGCTCTTCCAGTAAGCTTGCTTCAGTATTCTATACAATAGACAAGAGGAAGGATACCCATTTACCAAGCACAATTGAAAGGGGAAGGACAAAAAAAACCCACAACAACATAACCCAACCCCCCCAAAAAAGCAAAACAGTCTAAAACTTAGGTAGGAAGACGAATGCTTTTTAGGTCTTTCCAAGTGACTAAATAAGACAATACTTACAGTAATTTCTTTCCCAGCTTCTCCTGTACAGTATGAGTACTTGACAAATGAGTGGCAGCATTTGTAACCCCACTTGCCTTCTTTCCAATATGAACCCCAAATGCACTGCAAGAGAAAGAAGACACCATAGCAGTTATGTCCACAATGATACTCCCGTAAGAGGCAGGCTGCAATTTATTTTTGAGGTTATATCCTGATAAATAAATTATTCAAACAATCCAGAAGGGAAAGTTATAAGAAATACTTTTGCATTTTTACATTAGCCTTACAGTTTCAAGAAAGAGAAAAGCAACAGTATGTGGTCAACTCATATTCAAAGTTGAAGGGAAATACAGTAACTTCCCCTTCAGTTTGAGATTGCCGTCGCAACTCCTCATATTCACATTGCAACCATGACAACTTGAAATTCATCCTTAGTAGAAAAGAGAGAGTGTCACATTTGAGATAGGAGAAATTTATTTGCTGTATTAATTACATTGTACTGTATCCTACCATACCTCATTCCCTTCCAATAGGAAGGAATCTGATTTTTTAATAATTTTTACATAAGCTAGGACTTACTGTATGGTTGTTGATCTTTACATCCTCTTCGTATTTAGAGCAAGCAATAGCTTTCTCTTGTCCTTTGATGACTGTTCCATGTCTGGAGTACTCCACGTAATCTTCTGTTTGAGCTAACAGCAGTTCAGCTGGTGGGGCATCTAGATGTTCCTGTCCTCCATACTAAAATGCATATAGAAATGACATACAATAGCTTTGCAAAAACCTCTACCTTTTATGTAGTTAAGCGTACATTTCAAAATCTTAATGTTCACTACCTTCTGAAGACACAAAAGAAGTGGATGGAGACAGTTTAATCTTTAGTGAATAGTTAATATTAATAGAGAAATGCATCTCCTCCTATGGCCACTGTGGTGTTTTCTGGTGGTGTGGTTTTTTGTTTGATTGTTGTTTTGGGTTTTTTGGGTTTGTTTTGGTGGTGGTGTGGTTTTTGGTTTTGGTGTTGTTTTTTTTTTTTTGCCTGGAGGGTTACAACAGTGATATTCCTCACTCAAAGCAGGAAAACTTTTCAGACCAAACCAAAAGGCTCTGGTGTAACCTCTTCCCCTCCAAACTTGAACATTGACAAAGTTAGAATCCAAATGGATTTAGTTCTTTATTAGTTGTCCAAGAAACCAGTAGCAAAATATAAAATAAATACTTATCTAGAAGACTGCACTCAAAACAAGTCTGAAAATTCTGCTTTTCACATTTAAGAGAAAAGAAAAATTTAAAAATAATTTTGGGAGACAGTTACTTGGTTATTTTACAAAAGATACCACTTTTAAATAGCAAAAGAATTTTTTCCAACCACTTGTATTATTAAAAAAAAAAAAAAAAAAAATCTAAATTCCAACTCCTCCTACATACTGCTGTCAGGTTTTTCACTGGAGAAATTCTGATAGTTAAGGGAAGAAATACCAGCAGATCTTCAAAGGTTCCTATATTAAATAACATAATGAATCCAATTGATGAGATAGTATGTATAGATACAAAAATCTTTTTATAGATCTAAGCTGCTGAGAACAGCTGATGCATTTTCACATAGCATTAGTAATCTTATTTGTCCCCCAAGACCCAGACTTCAAACTCAACAGAATTCTTATTAAATAAAACCAAATGTCTATTACCTTCTCTAAGATGCTTTCTTTCTGCTGTGCCTTGAAATCTTCTTTTTTCACTTTGAAGGATTTATACAGTAGCTCTAATTTTGTAGGATCTGCTTGAAGATGAACTTCAGAGCCTTTGTCATAAGCCTCCCAAGCAAACACTGTGTACACAAGAGGTTTCACTCAGTATTTATTCTAAAACTGACATGCAATAAAATTAGAAAGAAAATAAAAAAAGAAAATAAAAGAAAGCCTCCATCTAAAAAGATCTATTTCTCTTTTGCAAGAAAGAAGCATTGTTAACTTAAGTCTTTTAAGTCCATTTCCTTAAAACAAAACAAAACAAAACAAAACAAAACCCGAACTGACTGAGTCTGTGCCATTGAAATGGTATCTCCAGTGTAGCGAACAAAGTTGTCACCTGCGTAACCAACTCTGCAGAAAAGAACAATATGATTCTTAGCATTCAAGTAAAGTGATTTCCTTTTAAACACAATCATAGAACACCAAAGGAAAGTAAAAATTCTCCTTTGTGCCCTGAGAGTTAAGAATGGAGGGAAAGGAAGGAGCATTCAACTCAATACATGAAATGAAAGTCTAGGCTCCCCATGGAGTCATGAAAGTATTAGACAGCAACTCAGCATACTTGATGCCTGTGTTTATATGGAACCATCTTATGACGTAGACCTGGAGCTTTGTCTGGGATATCAAACGCCATGAGTCAAGCTTGGATCTAACTGCACAATAAATATGCATGAATGGTAGGTGGTATTTCAGCATAGTGATTCTCAGCTTTTGGATTTGTGAATCTCTCCTCCCGCCCAGACCCAGTGTATTTCACTGGGTTAAAGCCTGGTAATAGCTTTACTGCTCTCAGTTACCTTTTGCGCACCCCTTGAAAAGATTCGCAATGAGTATATGAAACACAGGTTGAAAATCAAATAATGTTAACAATCCAATTTCCCACACTCTTCCTCTCCCACTCTGAAAAATTTACAGTCTGCAATACTGTGGCAGAAACACAGATTCAACAAAGGTCAAACTATGACTCTGGAGAGAAGTGAAAGCATCTGCATCTAAAAAAAAAAGAACTGACTGGCATTATTCTAGCTGAGGGCAAGGAGAGGTAGAAAGAGCATTATTTGCTAGCATTTAGCCACTGCAATTCTATTTCAGGCAGTGAGCTAACCCAATTTCTGTACTCTAAATAAATGTTTCTACTCACAGCCCGTCTACTCTGTATGTCCACAGCACTACACAGGTCACGGCAGGGTGACAGCTCAAGTGCTTGACTCGGGTTTTAAGTGAGACAGCCTTACGTGCAGCCAAAAGCCAGCCTATGGCATTCTTTAATTAAGTTGTCTAGACAATGCCACAGTTTTCAGACCTTTTCTATGCAGACTCCATTAATATACGAGGAGCTTTTGCTCCTAATTCAGGCATTTAGTTAGCTACCACATTTACTGCATGCTAGTTCTCCAGTACTGAATGCCTCCCAACAAACAAGGGATGAAATTTAAGATTTGGTTACTGAAATATTTTACATAAACATCATTATTGTTTACAGGTATCACCTCTAGATACAGCAGAGCGTTCTAATTCTTGTACAGATCATTACACTAAACGGTGGTCCACATATCCCTGAAGATTAAGGGCCAGTATTACTAAAATACCACTTTTATATACGAAAACAGAAAGTGCTGCCAAAACAATTTTTTTCCATGTTTACTATTTCTATCCATAACCGACTAGAGATTCATTAGTAAAAGGACATAGAAATAAAAGAAAATACGAAACTATTAATCTCATTTTTAACACAGTTTTGTTGGATACACAAGCATGACCTTGTTTTAACTTACTCATCTGGATTCTTGCCTGTATTGGCATATGGGTTCTCCCTCATTGCTCTTGTTTTTGGATCATAATAAGCAGAGTTTGGATCTAGATTCCTCAAGTACTAGGAAAAAAAGGTATTAGATATTTATGATTTTAAAAGAACTGAAGTTACTGCTGTATCCCCCAGCTTAGACATTTTGAAAAGATCTATCTGTGTAAAAGGATGACCTTGACGAACTCATAACAGGAGCAGGAATAGAACTGAGTACAAACCTTAACCTCCAAACCCCAAGACCCATACGCAAACTCCTTAATAATTGAGCGTACAATTTTTTGAAATTAACTTTCATGAATACAAAAGAACATCTGTAAAGAATTCTTTACTCACTTTTGCAATATCTTCCCGAATACGTAAATTTCGAACTGTGATACGTCTTTTAGAGTCAAAGTTCTGCCCAGGCATATCAATGTCATCTGCATATTTATCTTCATCTTCATCTTCACTGTTATGATCTCTTTCCTGAGGAGAGATGGGAAACTTCTAAATAAAAGAGGACATTCGCTCTAAAGACAAGTATGAGAATCTGATTTTAGTGGTTTCATTAAAAATTCTGCAATCCCTGTAGTTAAAAGTTAGATCATTTACTTGGGCTTAAGTGTGCTGTCATGCTAGTAACATGCTAATCTAACATTCAACAGTTTTCAGAAATACTCGTTAAAGGATTTCCACTTCCTCATATGGAAACAGTTACAAAAATGTAACTGTGATGATATTAAGAAAACAGTTACCTTGGGCAAAATATACCACATATTAAAAACTAGTTATTTGCTTGCATCTCTAAGGCTTGACAACACACAGGAGTTAAAACCAAAATCCCCTCTATGAAATCCAACAACCTCCGCCCAAAAGAACAGGCAGCCAGTGGCATGAACCCAACATTGAAACCCTTACGCCACCCTTGTTTCACTGTTCCACTAACTACAGGTCCTTTTTTCTGGCCATGGTGTGATGCAGTGGGTAATCATCTTACTGTCTGTGAATTTGGTTCCTCTTCTCCCCACTGGTGTCTTGGGGAGTTCTGCAGCAAACAAAGAACACATCAGCAGACAAGACAAGATAGTGGAGAGAGGAAAGATGGCAGGGAGATAAAAAGCAATCAAAGCAGAGCTTTGATGCTGGATGCAAAATACAATTTACCTGTGGCACAAAACGCGAAGAGAGTACTATAGTTTGAATGTTCTAAGAAAGAGCTTGTAAGTGTCTCTATTACAGACGCACGTTGGAGACCTTTTCACTGTATTCCCAACTACATTTCCAAGCCTTTGCAAGAACGGCAAATTCTGGAACTGTCACTGTTATTTAGAGCTTGTATGCCTTTGAACACTAATGGTTTAGACTAGAATATTTCATATCATGCAAATATAACCAAGATTCAACTCTGAAAGCTTAAAAAATTATTAAGAAGATATGCATATTCAAGTATTTAGTTAGGATTGACAGAAATACTGAGCATGAATCAGAAGCCATCGTTTAATCTGGAAAAACATAGCCAGAATTTATTTTTTTAACCTGCTTAGCCTCTAACTTGAGAATACTTGCAGTGGTAAAGATGGAAATAACTGTGAGTCCTGGAAGACTGACGAGCAAATTGGCCAGCACTGACTATGCAAATCGGCACCAGTCTTGGTCCTCTCCATCAGAGATAGTTCTTTTGTTTCAAACATACTTTTCTTCTTTCAGCTCCCTTTTGTAAGGACTAAGTATATGAAGCCAACAATGTTGCCTTGTGGTGAAAACAGGCATCAAAAAGAGAAAGAATCTTTTCTATCGGGAAGGTCAGAATGCTGTAGTTTGCGCTGGGTTGGAGATTAAGTTCACTCTGCCATCTAGTGACAAAATGCAATGTGACAACCTCTGGAAAATGGAGGCTCAATTGTATGTAGTCTTTTGCTTGGTGTTTTCTTTCTTAGCATATTGATTAAACAAACCTACTTCTGAAGCAGGAGCAGTCTCTACTTTTTCCCCATTTTATAAACTTAGAATATTATCAGAAATGCCTTTTAAAATTAGAATTTTATAAGAGGAGCTTGTAGAAGTTAGTGAAGATGCAAACTTGGCAGAGTTACAAGCCAGAGGGAAATACATATGCTCTGCCTTCAAATAACGAGACACACTGCAAATAGTCATAGCAATGACTTTGTTTCCAAGATAAAGAAAATACCTTCCTATTCCAATTTATACTAAGCATTACTAAAACAATCCACAGTCATGTAATACTCATTACCTCAACATTAGTTGGATGTAACAATCTTTAAATACAAAAAAGCATTTCAGTACATAAACAAAACTACTACATGGAAATCAAGTTTTTCTGACTGAAAAATCCATGTCATTAATTATAATAATCACACAGAATTTTTGCTTATAAGGGGAAAACAAAGCCACTCTCACTTGAAAGAATATGCTTCAAATTCTTGAATGTGACAGAGAATATGCTGGTGCTCAGAAAATCTTTAAATTACTGAAGGGCATAAAAAACAATAGCAGACCCTGTATAGAGAATAAAAGCATCAGAGAGAGCAGAAGTAATCTGTTGGAATTTTTATTCAGCTACATAAAAATAAATTAGGGTTTAGTTTACTTACCACTTGCTCCAGCTTTCCTGATGCTAACTCCTCCTGAAGCTTCTGGGCTTTCAGTGTACGTTTGGCCTGTGTATCATGAAAATTTATTTGTTTTAATATTTCTTTTTAATAGCAAGAGTGTAGTAATACTTACCATAAGCATCTCCTGTGACTGCTGTCATTTAAAATGTATTCTTATTAAAAAAAAAATGAGGTTTTAATTCTCTGGGTGCTTGTAAAAAATCAGCAGCCTAGAGCGTCTCTCCTTCGCTCCTATCCTTTACCATATTGTTTTTTGAGCTTCAAGGAAAGGAAGCTATATATACACTAACCATTTTACTATTCTATATTATCCTGTTAAATAAAAGAGTTTACTAGAGCTTATGAAGTTATGCCATTACTACATGCATGCTAATTTAAGAGATAGCTTTTTTTACTTCGATAGTGTTTAAGAACAAACCTGTTTTATTATTGTGTCCTCATAATCTAGTTAGGAACTTCAGTGCTTAAGGTACTTCATGACTGATGCTGCAAGCATTTACGTTTCATCCAAGAAGCACCAAAGTCTAGCATCTGAGGTGAGATTCTAAGGCAGCACATAGTGAATTTTTGGATGTGTCTGACATCATAGAACCACAGAACAGTTGATGTTGGAAGTACCTCTGGAGACCACCGAGGACAATCCACTTGCTCAAAGCAGGCTTGCCTACAACAGGTTGCCCAGGACCGTGCCTATGCAGGTTTTGATTACTCCAAGAATGGAGACTCCCCAGCCTTACTGGGCAAGCTGTTCCACTATTTGATCACCCTTACAGTAGAACACTTTTTTCTTATGTTTGAACAGAATTTCTTGTATTTCAATTTGTGCCCACTGCTTCTTGTCCTTTCACTAGATACTACTGAGAAGAGTCTGGCTCTGCCTTTAAACACTCCCATTAGACATTTAGCATTAGCTTTCCTATGCACTATAGGAAAATACTGAGGACCAGGCACCGAAGGGAGTTAGTTAGGCACCCAACTACCTTTTGGAACTGGCCTAACATCCAGCCAAGGTAGTGAACTATTTTTTTTTTTTCTTCTAAAAAGTTAATAGTGTCCACATGGATTTGGTGCACACAGACAGACAGTTAACTGCAACAGCAAGCTGCCGATGTGCACAGAGACATGTACAAATAGTCCACTGCTCCATCATGGTAACAAAAAGGATTCATAAGTAAAATAACATGAATGAGGTTACAAAATAGATATAGATTTATTGGCTCTAATACAGCCAAATAATAAATTCCTTTCTTGCCTGCAATTCAATCTGCATCTTGGGTAATAAATTCTAAGGCTTGTCTATTAAAAAGTAAGCAATCTGGACAGACACTTCATTTATTGTGCAGATCCATACTCAGTTGCCAGTTCTGATCTGAATTTTCAGTTTAAGCGTAGTTTGCTATCAAACACAGAATCCACCTCACTTTTCCATTATGAATACAGCACAAGGTCTAATATTAACAGTGCACATAACAAATGTTCCTCCTCCCAGCCAAGCCAAACACTGAAGCTTTCCCCAGTAAACCACAGCACCTACATACCAAGTCAACCTTGGAATATTCCTCTACAATTTTCATGTGCTCCTCGGGGTTATAACCATTCCAACGATCTCGCTTTCCATCATAATCAAACATCAGTTGAGGCTGCACATGTTCATCTGGTGCAATATTCATGCCTGTGTATTTTGCTCCAACTTTCCTGGGTCTCTGAAAGGAAAAAAAATGGTTGGATCAGTCCATTAGACTAAAATATGTTACTCACTCAGATATCTCTTTAAAAACAGTATCAATCGAGCTCTTCTAAAAGAGTCAGTTAAATTCAGCACTATAAGCCTGTGAATTGTAAATAAATGCAAGTAGTTCATTTCTGTATTTTAAAGTAGCACAACTGACTCCAAACCCCATCAATTTCTAACTCTACTTTCCACAATTAAGAAAGCAATTAAAACACAGTTTCTGGGGATGCTTCTAGCCGACATGAAACAGAAAGACAGGCACAGCAGCACTTGAGTTAATGCAAATTAACATGAAGAGCTAAATGTTTTCAGATACTATTGCAGCACTTATCACAAACAGAATTGATGAGCAAAACCCTGAATAGTAGCATTTTTTCCCTTAATTTTTCCTACAGAACAATTTCTTTAGAAATTTTCAAGCCACCTTTCTATACTCGTAACGTTTCTCAAAACTAGTAATTTTTATTTTAACTATAGCTAGCTATTTTTCACTAAGATTAGAATTCACATCGTTTTCAAAACCATTAAAACATCAACAAAAGTCAAGTTTACCTCCATGCAGTCTTTCTTTTTGTGTGTCAATGCACCACAGTTCTCACAAGCTCCTTTGCGATATCTAGTTGCTATAGCATGCTAAACAACAAAAAAAAGAGAAGGTTGTACAAACTTGTGGCAAGATTCATATATATGTTCCCAATAACTAATTCATTTTTTCAATACAACTAAAGTGTGCGTGGTCTACCCAAACCCCAAACACATATTTTGATTATTACCAAACATTGCGACTTGCCTGCTAATAAGAATTCCCAGCTCCTGTCCCTCTCAAAAACACCTTTATAGAGAGTCAGTGTTTCTTTTCTTATTACCTCATGAAATCAAACCACATCTTTATTTTATGACAAAAATATTTTGCATACCTCTTGAACTCCTCGTTTGTACCAATCTCCAGAGGAGCTATATTGTTTCTGCTTCTCTGGCTGAGGTCTCTGATGCTTTAGTGTAGGTCTTTTAGAGGGATCTATGTACCATGGTACTGAGGATATGTACTGAGGAATATGAGGATTGATATCTCTGTAAAAGATGTTGTGTAATAAATACACAGCATAGGGAAAAAACCCCACAACAACTTAGCCTAACAAATCTCTCTCACATTAAAGTTCAGTGCTTTAGGACTGATAATAAAATAACGAAGTTGTTACAATGCATTGCAAAATAAGCTCTAATTTAACTAGGTAAGCACAAACTTTCATTGAGATTTTGTTGCCATCTAATTCACCTAAAATCCTGACTCCAAATCAAATACTTTATTCTATGCAATGTTACTGAGCACAAAAATAGTAACATTTCTCTTCCCAGAAACAACGAGCCTTGCATAAGCAAGAGAGAGGGAACAGATAAGGTACACAGTAAAGTCCCCCAGTACTACGTTTTGGTCACTTTTAAAATACCACGTGTAAGTAGCCGCATAGATGGGACTTTTTAGCAGTACCGACAGTAGATAAACACTGAACCTACATGTTTTTTGAAAATATCTGTTTTCTGAGGATGACTGGAATATTAAAAGCAAATTCACAAAATTCAACTATTTAGTTCTACAATGACTCATGTAGAAATCATGTATCACCCCCATGATTATTCTGTAATCACAACAGGAAGAAAGCAATTTTTAACCAGTAGCTTTAGAATAGCCATAGCTTTAATAAAACTTACTTTCCTTCTTCATCCACTTCAGCAGGTGCATTTCCTAGTTTTCTTTGTTCTTCTAATTCCTTCTTTTTCCTCCAGTCTTCCCTTGTCATCTTCTTTGGTTCCTCCAGGCTCACGTCATTTGATCCTCCCGAAGAAGTGGCGTTCATTACCGTCCCTGATGCCATTTTGTTTTTTCCTCTGTAACAGAAAAAAAAAGGAAAAAAAAAGCCTTACAGATCAACACCATTGGACAGCACAGTTCTTCAACGTGGTTTTGTATCATCCAGTTAAACCAGTAACGCTGTATTATGCATTCTTAACATATGTCTTTTCACAAACACAAGTACCAGTGTTGAAAAAAAATTACCTAATTAACGTTTCTCTTGTCTAACTAATACGATACACGATGGGGACGAACAGCAGCAGCTCTGCACGCAGCCTCAGGACACGCACTATCGGGCCTTCCCCGCCCGCGCGGAAGGGGACACGGGCTCACCCACTGCGCGGGCGGCCAGGGCCCGCGG
>NW_009222056.1:0-6396 GCF_000690835.1 Fulmarus glacialis
TCTCCCGGTGGGGGAGGCAGGCCCCGCGCTGGGGACCCCGCCGGAAGCGCCGGCCAAGACAGGGGCGCGGGCGGAGCAGGGCCGGACGCCCCTCGCATCCTCGCTGAGGACGCAAAAGGGGTAAATTTCACAACGCTGGTGTGATAACGTTTATACTGAGGCATTTTAAGTATAAATGAGTCCAGTCACTGAGCTGGCGTCAATTTTTTTTTTTTTTTTTTGTAGAATGTTTAGTCCTCCGTCAAAGCAAGTTGCAGCTAACCGCCTACTGAAGTGCGTGGCTGCGGAATTAACTGAGATTTAGCTTTTCAGATGCCACTTTGCACCTTCGTTATATCTGTGTTTACAGGAAATGCAGCTAAAAGAAACTGGGAGGTGCGTACACACATTTCCAGTAACTTAATGTCAGCACTGGGCGCCTGCAGCCACACAAGAAATACTTGGTTGAACAAGGGGATTGCAGGCCCTTGCCCAACAACCTGTGGTTCTTGTCTCTAATTCCTCATACCCTTTCCTCTTTTTGCCACTTCATTTTAAGGCGAAGCATGCCCTTTTACTGTGATAAAAGGCAGTTCCACAATTCACCATAGCATCCTTTCTATCACTAGTCTTCTTTTGCTGAAGAAAGAAATACTTACTGTTGCCATAGGAAGCAAACTAACATGTTACATAATACATGAATCGCTGAGGAGAGCTGCTATAGGAGGTCACAACATAAAGCCCCAGTTTTCAGAAGCATGCTTCACAAATATGGATCACACTACGTGACTTACACACTTACCAGGAAAAAGTCTCTGAAGTTTCCCATTAAGGTAGGTGGTAGCAGAACAAATGTTTGTATCACTAAATAAGAAGTTTATTTTGAAGGTGTTTCAATCAGAATTTAATTATCAGGGCATACTGGTAGTTCTAGCAGCTCTTAGGTTAATTTATTAATGTTTAGATGTATTTATTGAAAATGAAATCTAGAGTGGCCCTAAGGATTTCCCTTTGCTTTTCAGTGGAACTTGTGGAAGAGTAAGGGCAGTGTCTTAGGAGGAATCAAAACAGATGAAGCTCAATAGCTGGAGATTGTTTTTCCCCATCATGGATGGTAATTTTGACTGTAAAGTGGATCTTACACTGTCAGTTTTGCAGATTCTGTACAAGGGCATGCATGTTTTAGAACAGCAAGACAGTATTAATCACTATTGTAATATAAAGTTATTACTTCAGAATGAAATTAACGTTGTAAGTGCGTAAATGTGTATGTCTGTCTATTGGGATAAAAGGAGATATTAGTTTCCTAAGTTCCTGAATTACTTTCTTGAATTTAGCGCTTGAATTTTCTAATTTTCTCTCCCTTTCAGTTTTCAGTAATTAATTTCACTTGTATTTTCCCACTATGGTAATATTGCAAATGGGTTTGGAACAAATGAGCAATAGAGATTGAACACTTCTCCTCATCTTAGATTTCACTGAAGTTTGTTATTACAAACTTGTTATTGTTGAGTGTCATTATCTTCCTAATGGGGGGGGGGGTGGTGTCAGAAAAGATACTTGCCTTTTCATAAACAGATAAATATACAGAAAAGATGGAAGGAAACAACTACATTTAACTTTAACAAAACACAGAAGTATGCATAACGTTTGAGGAACATATTCATTTTCTTCCAGTGATTGCACTGGTAAATCTGAGTGGTAAATGTGAGGGCTAATGGCATGCAATTAATGGTAATATGCTTATTTTGCTGTTTAACATGTGCTTTATCTATCTTTATAGTACATAGACAGAACTGGAGAACTCAAACTATGCCAGTGGCCAGCTCATACTGTTGCTTAATTGAAGAGATACTCTCAAATAAGAGTCTCTAATTTATGGCAGTTATTACATGTTAACCAAACGTACGTCTGGTTCTGTATTCATTAGAGTAACAGGTAGGTTATATTCAAGCAGTTAAACTGTTATATTCCAAAACAGGAATGAATGTTTGGTAGAAGCAATGTCTTACCTTAGGGTTTTATTGCATCCTAAGGATGGGTAGCAAAATCTTTCCAGCTAAGGGCAGACAATGGTGAGGTTTGTATGCAACAACATTATAAGGTGTCATTTGGAAACCAGATGTGACTACTTTCATCTGTATTGACAGAAATGGAACATAAGAGTACCACCATAAGGCTCATCAGCATAACAGCAGAGAATATGAATTGTCCATATTCTGTCGCTTACTACCTGTCCTATCTTTCCCTTCCTTTTTTGGATGACCTTTTTTCACTTGAAGCTGAGAAATGAAATACGATGTACAGAACAAGCTTGAAAGTGAAAAAGTAATTTTTCAGATTATTTCCTTTGCTTCCTGAATCACTGAAATGTTAAATCATGAATGCGTTATGGTATGCTAACCCAGAAAGGCAGGTTGTGGTGTGGCAGTTCTGTATTTAGATTCAGCTAAGATGGAATTTCTGACCAACATTATACGGAAATAAAGAGAGACTGTTTTATGTCTTTGCCAGGACAATAACCCAAGTGTTTGGGCATTCAGTACCAAAGTTGCTGCTCTGTTTTAATTAAAAAAAAAAAAAAAAAATCCTACCCACTGTTTCCATGTCCACTATTTAACCCAATCACACACTGCTGGAGCAGGAGAGAGAGATTATTTTTCCATTCCCATTAAATGGAAATTAAACTAAGACAAACAGTACTTTTATAAACCAGCCTTGATAAGAACTTGACAAGTAAATTGGTATAGCTAAATGGAAAAAAATTAATCAAAATAATGCATATAGACAGATCATTATTAAGTTCAGAGAGGAAGGTGTTTGAATTTCAGTGTAAAACTTGCTCAAAAGAAGTACTTATTTTCATATTAATTTGATGAAGACAGAAAGTTGGTAAAAAGATTAACTTTTTTTCCCTGCTTAATCTATTGCAAAGCATGAAAACACATAGTTCAATAATAAATAATGGGGAAATTACAGTAATGTTGTGTGTGAAAAATACATCTGGAGGAAAGCAAATGCCATTTCATAAGCTGTCAGTAGATGGCACAAACATTTATACAAAAAGTTTGGGCGTTCCTAAGTATTGTTACACAGTAGGATAGAGTTACAGGAAGTTTTCTTTTTGTCTTTTCCTGAGTACATTTTCTGCTTTTTCGGAGAGCAGGGATTTCTGGTGAGAAACTTTTCATTTTATTGATTTTATGTGGTTGCTAGTTAGCTAAAACCGTTTTATATTCTGCATCTTACTTGAAAATGAGACATGTTTTCCGTAGAGCATTATTAGCAAGTGTATGATGTACTTTCAAGTGTATGGGTAAGAAATGAGAGTAAAGTTGCTTATGTTCAGTAAATTTGTCTAAAGAAGCTGGCCAAATAGCAGTCTCTTTGTATTAGCACTACACCCATAGTTAAGGGGGTCACAGTGATTTAACGGAAATAGTTTTTCTACAGTTCAGGAATGGGTCTAACTTGATGATATATTCCATCCATGTGAAAGACATATTTTTAACATTCGAGTTTTGTATCATGCCGGTAAGTTGCGAAGCGCGTGCCTTAATACTGAACCATCATAGCTCAATGCATTCTGTACATTTCTTATATGAAAGCTTAGTCAGTTTTTACCGAGTTTATATTGGAAAAACTCTTAAAACCTCAATTTTGATCTCTTCTGTCGCTCTTTGAACAACAGGACAATTTCTCTCTATGATGTTGATTTGCTTACCCTACTGGTTGCTTCTTTGCTTATATCTCGATAATGCTCTTTTTGTCAAGTTTGAAGACTTGAGGATACTTCTGAATTAAAAGGGATATGTCTATAAAGGATAATTTCTCCAGCGTTAGTCCCTAAATCACGGGTCATGTGTTATAACAGTTGTTAATTTCGTTGCTTCATAGGATATTCTAAAGTTTGAAGGTACTCGTAAATAATTTGACTGAATGCCAACATATAGGAATGAGAGAGAAAATTAAGCACGTGGAAGAATCATATCCTTCTTTCACCTAGTCCCTGGATATTGCTGAAATTTTGTCCTAAGAAGAAATAATGATTTGAAGGTAGAGTTGTTTTTCAGGTTTCTCTTGAAGCTACATATTTTGTTTGATTATATACACATTAGTAGTGTTTCCCAAACAATTGGAAGAACAGGATAGAGGATGCTGATTGACTTTTGTTCTCTGCACATGCCCAAATGCATTTGAGGGCTATGATGGTAAAACTGCGTATAATTTTTCCAAATGAAAATCTGGAAAAAGGCTGGAAAAGTTTTGCCATATTGCCCCACTATTTCTAGATGATTTCCAAGCCTAGTTTCATGCATTCTTTACAAAAGAAGAACGCAGTGTGATGTAGTAGATACAGTTTGTTACAGTACCTATTATTTTATATTGCTCGCTTTTGTAATTTTAAACAATGAAGATTTGTTGCTTAGAAGTTAGGTAACTAACAGGTGTTGTGTTTATAAGTGTGTGGAATTGTAACTAGTATAAACTATGTATCCTAGAAGCATGGTTAGATTCTAGTGAAGATTAACCTTGGAAATGAGAGCCATAAACAAACGTGGTCCAGACGTGGCTCGGAGACAGACCTCGACCTTATGAGGAAAGAAAGAAACAAGTTCACGAAGAGTTCACTACCCTGCTGACCACCAGAGACCACCTGAGACCCTCAAGAAGACCCTAAAGGCTTTAGTGCGCATGTGTCTAGGATGATGTAATATTATAATTAATTCCTGGAAATTTAATGAATATGTAAAAGAGAAATTTAAAATATGTATGAGAAGCATGGCTATAAACAGCAAGGTGATTAGACCAGGTGTGCTTGATTTGTGGCAAATCCACCAAGCACCCAGGCCTGAGTAAAACAATATCTCTCCTGAGCATGTGGAATTGGTTACTTGCACGCCAGGCACGAGTCTGCTTTTCGGACAACAAGTGGACTGTCTGTTTTGTGTTGTACTGTTGAGATTTCATAATACAGGTTGTGTTAGATCAAGGAGAATGTACATTTTAGACCCAATAATGTAATTCTAAGAAAGCTTGTGGAATGGTTAATGGTACAGAGGATGTAGTCCTCGAGGTTGTAGCTTTAGTCCAATAAGTGACAGCTATTACTGTCTCATTGTAGAATCCCTAGAAATCATGTTTCGGTCCAGGTTTCATAGTCACAAGTCCATTTAAAAAAATGTCTCGAGTCTAGTTCATATCCTTCAAGAGAGAATCTGACGAAAGGATGACCATACTGACCTCAAATATTGTACTTTCTGATCAAAGTATATTATACAGTTGTGGGAAGCCTTCATAATACATTGAATCACAGCAGTAAGTATGTAGGTAAACAGCAAATACTAGTCTCCTATGAAATCAGACATGTTTTATAAGAAACAGGCTCATTATATATTAAATACAACATATTTACCAAATAGAAATTTCAGTGTTCTCTTAATAAAGAATGCCTCTCCTGAATGATAGTAGGCGCCGTCATTGCTTTTTGAGTCAAAGGGAGAGATGAGAAATTGGAACCTTAAAAAAATCAATCTCTCTGATGGCTCCTGCATAGCCACTTAATGATACAATCTGGTTTTTGTTTTTATTTGCTTGTTTTGCTACAGGATTAGAACAAAGATGGACAGATAAGAAAAGTATTGAGCATCTCCAAGGAAACAGAAACCAATATGACAAAAAATATGATCAGAAACTTTTTTCTTTACAAGTGTCTGTTTGCCTTAACTTTTTGGAACCATATCAGCCTGTCTGTGGAAAATGAACTCTTTACATCTGTTTCTAACGATTTTCCAGAAGATGGTTCTGACAAAAAAATCAAGAGCCTACCACTCCTGTATACAAACAGTCATCAGTCCAAAGCTAATTTTGACTGGGTTGTGATACAAAATACTACAGAAAGCCTGTCATTGTCAGAAATCACAAATGACAATGTAAAAAAATTAGTAGCTTTATTATCTGATTTCAAACAAGGCTCCAGGTTACAAAATCTGACACTGACAAATGTGTCAGTGGACTGGAAGAATCTTATTGAAATTTTTCAGACTGTATGGAACTCATCCATTGAATACTGCAATATTAACAGTGTAACACAATTGTCGGACATTGAAAGCTATGACTTTGACTATTCAGGTACCTCTTTAAAAGCATTGACAGTGAAGAAAGTTTTAATCACAACTCTGTACTTCTCACAGGATGACCTATACAAATTATTTGCAAACATGAATATTGCAGCCTTGACAATAGCAGAATCAGAGATGATACATATGCTGTGTCCTTCGTCTGACAGTCCCTTTAGATACTTAAATTTTTTAAAGAATGATTTAACAGATCTTCTTTTTCAAAAATGTGACAAATTAATTCAACTGGAGACATTAATCTTGCAGAAGAATAAATTTGAGAGCCTTTCCAAGGTAA
>NW_009222057.1:0-19101 GCF_000690835.1 Fulmarus glacialis
GGGAGCGAGCGAGTGGCTGCACGGTTTTTTGGCCACTTGCCAGATTAAACCACGACACCTAACAACTTTGATTTTCCTGAAAATCCAAATCATCATAGAACATTGGTTTCTGACTCCCAGGGAAGCAGTTCATTGCTCTTTCAACTGGGGAGAGGCAAGGGACTATCTGAGGCTCTCAATATAAAAGCAGGAAATTAAAAGAAAAGAAAAAGATTAATGGAAAGCAAAAAAGAAGTAGATGGGGCAGAAAATGTTTTTATTGGACTTTAAATAACACTGTAGAAAGATGCTACTCAAATATATTATCCTCTGCATGCCCAAATAGAGCTGATAATTTCAGAATAATTTCCTTGAGGGCAAAAGCTCTCTTTAAATCACTATATGCCCTGACACAATTATTTGCAAAGATTTATATACAATATAATTAATTATATAACCACATATTTTGAATCACATCCCAAGTGTGTGTTTTGTGATTGCTACATGGTCTATACCATAATCCAGATATTTCCTTCCCTGCACCCTCTTCTCTCTTTTTTTCTACTTCTTTCCCACCAGCTGGTATTCAGGAGATCTTCCTGTTGCCTGGTCATAGCAGGGCACTCTGTCATGAAGTCCCTGTGTTCAGCTCCCATCCATAATCCTGCACCTGGCACTCTTCATTTGATAATGCCCAAATAAACACTTTTATCAGACTACCATTCTCAGAGTGACAGTCCAGTCTCTCAACTGTGCTTATGGTACAGCAAGTCCTATGGCTTATCTAATCTGCTACCCATATGCTAGCCTATAGTCTGGGAGGGGAGGCTCTGAAGAGTTGTGCTCCTCAGTCTTGCAAATACACATATATCTATGTAGGTCTGCATACACGTGTGTGTGTGCATACACACATACAGAAAGAGGAAACAGAAGATCTGTATTAGCACTTTCTTCTGAGATAAACAATTCTCCAAAACAACAAATACTGAATTCTTTCCACCCCCACAAGTTTCCACTACTGATAAGTCTAAGAGTAGCATCGAACAAACAAGTAAGGGTTGTGTGCATAATTTCCTGTTATTGATGGCAGGCTTTGAATGTGGCATAAGTTGACAGATGTGTGCATAGAACAAAACAAGATGTGCCACATAGTTTTAGTCCCCCAAAGTTCAGTGTTTTTTCTTTTTTTCTCTGTTGCTGAGAAATGTTATTTTGAGACGCAAAAGAGAGAGCATATGTTTATGGGTGTTTTGTTTAGAAAATCTGACATGCCATAAGAATATGTTTGTCAATTCTATCATGGTTTTCTCTCACATGCTGGTGATTGGTGGCTGTAGCTGAAGCAAAGTGCCAATCATGGTTTCTAAAACTGATACTCTGAGGACATACAGAGACAGTGGAAAAGTCAGTATGTCCATTTCGGTAAGCATTTCTCCAACAGTAGATTTATCAACATTTTCACCCGTGTATTTAAAGGCTGGGTTTGGTTCTGCCCCCCACCTTTCTCCTACTGAAGGTCGTTTACTCTTAAATGTACATGTAAACCCATCTTTTGAAAAAAATGTATCTGCAAGCAGGCAGCCTGCAGCAAGTAAACAAATAAACATGGTCTCAGATGTATTCACCATATAACTCTAAGAGTAGAATAATCTTAGAGAGAATTGTTTAGATGAGATTAGAGTCATCCCATGTTTCCACAAACCTGGAATAATTTTGCAGGCCAGCACCGTACAGTGTGCCTCTGATAAGCCCGATAAGAACAAGGCAGCAAATTGTAGGTCAATAGATGGATTCTGAAACTCTTTTATTGCTATATGGATGCTTCCTAGTTTCTCCAGAAGGCAGAGCTTTCAGACATGACATAACAGTACTGACTAATCAGTGTTTCCATATGGTGCAGAATTTTAAGAGAGAAAATAACGTAGATAGGAAAAGTAATTTGAACTGTATATATATACATATATATGAATATATATGAAATGGAAAAAAGAAATCTGGAAATTCTGGAAAAAATCTATATGTAGCATCTCATCAGATAGAAGTTTGCCACATGAATTGGCAGCAAAATGAACGTCATCACAAGCTAGAATAAAGAAGCAATACTTTCTCAAATGTTCTCTTTCATCTGCATCTGGAACATATTATTCAGGTTAGGATGCATGGACGACAAGAAGAATAGTCAAATTGCTTGGAATTCAGGAAGAGTAAGAGTCAAAATAAGTTGGTAAGTAAATAAAAAAATAGCTGAACCTTTTACATGACAGCTCTAGGGTGACGTACAATATTAATCTGTGCTTTTAACCCCTTGTGTGAACGTGAGTCCTCCTTGAGAAAAGTTCTATTAACAAAAATGCTCAATTTTACCTTCCTAATGATCATCTTGTTATAATAGATGTTTTTCACTGCCTATGTCAAGCTGAAGAATATTATTTCATAAATATTTGAGAAATAACTAGCAGAAGAAATCAAAATCAATAATAAATCCTTCTACAAGTACAATAGGAGCAAGAAGCCTATCCGACAGTCTTTAGACAAACTGATGATCATAGCTCCTTTGAAAAACATATTTGCAAACAAGCAGAAAAGACCAAAAAAAAATCCATTCAAATCTCTTTTGGAGAAGAGAAATCCATTGTGGATTACTAAATACATACAAATCACATATGGTTCAGGCCATGCCTCAGCTGAAAGGTCTGGGGGCTGTGAGACAGACAATGTGAGGAGTAAGTGTGGAGTAAGACGTGTGCTTTTGCAGTTTTTTACTTTTATCTTACTGATTCTTTTAGGGACACAAGAGGGTTTAACTCAAATTACAACAAAGTGATTCCTGCAAAAAATTTTTCTAAATTTTCAGATTCACATTGTGTCAAAAGTAATATCATTATTTCAGTTTTCTTTGTTATTGCGGTTTCAGGAAGGACACTGAGAACATTTCATCAGTGAGTAAGTAAATGTCAGATAAACCCCAAAACACATCACCTTATTTTTAATGCTAACACTAGACTAAAGATATATCAAGGCATACAACAAGAAAAATCTGTTCAGAACAACTGTCTTTGTACTATTCTTGGTCCCATTAAACTAAAATAAATCATACAATCTAATTCAATATAAATGTTTGGTTAATGATTTAACAATATAAAAAAAAGTACTAGAAAATTATTAAGCAGTCATCAAAGCTTTTTTTTCAAATTACAAGGCTAAATGTGAGACAATGCATAGGTAAAAATTACTGTTAGGTAAAAATTACTGATAGGTAAAAATTCTAAATTCCAGTTATCTTGTTTGAGCATCAAGCTAATTCAAATTAAGCTAGCAGTTAATGAAAGCTAACTTTCCAGAAATTAAAGTCTTCTCATGCTGTTGCCACTAATTAAAAGTTGACAAGATAAAACTACGTGAAGGCATAGTAGGGACTCTTTAAGTGTAATGAACTGGGATTGTTGCGCTGCATAAATAGCTTTTAAAATAAGTTGGTATTATGACTACCTTGTCTGCTCATCAGAGTTTAATTAAATCATATGATATGAAGAAACTGGAGAACTAATTGGCTGACATTTAATGTACTATGTGCTGGACAGAACAGACTGAGAGGTAAGTCCTGTTAAAAATTATAGTGGATGCCAGTCACCATATTACGTGACACTATACCATGGTTTGGAGAATACTTTGTTAAATGAGGAATGTCGATATATGTATAGATTCATTATAGCTGAAATCAGCATGCAGGCACACTATTGTGTCAAGTCAGTCTTACCCAAAACACCACCAAAAGCACGTTTTGATTGTCCTGTCTCACAGTTGAGCAATTCAGCCACAACAGTTATAAAAGGCATGGCTGCCACAGCCGTAGATACAGCTAGTGAGAGCTGTACACCTAAGTTAATTACAAACTGCCAGCCAGAAACAAGAAATTATTGTAGCAGGCTATAAGGCTACTATATGCTAGGGCAATCCTTTATTTTGGTATTTATGTGCATTTATGTACATTTATGTATTCGTATTTATGTACGTTACTTTGATTCACCTCTGCGAAGGGACCAAATGTGACTTTCTTTTTGCACATAATGCAAAAGGATGGGCAATAACCTGTATTTATTTTCCCTGAGATTACACTAAAGAAAACAAAAGAGAAAACAAACAATGGAAGGAATTTTCTTCTGTGCTTGCAAGTGTGAAGTTTTGCATGTCTGAATGCTGATGGCCACGTGTGTAAAATTGAGTGGTGGTAAGTAAAACAGAGCTCCTACACTTCACTGTGATGTATGTTTGATTTTTATTAGGAGAGAAGATGAACTTTGTGGGGAAAATAACTCTTTGTATCTTACCGGCAAAAAACGTGCAAAACTCTGTTGGCAATGCATACATTTAGAGAAAAGTGAAATCTGTAACTTTTGTTTCATGTTAAGAACTCTCTCTAAGCTGTAGCTGAATTCAGATTGCTCATTATCTTGCCACATTACAAAGCTAAGTAATAATATGTTCTTTTGTGTAGCCATCTGATGAGCTTACTTTGATGACTTTTTCCAATAAACCAGCATAATCTCCATGAAGAAAGAGAAAGTCACATGTAAATCTCATTGTACTCTTAAAAAAGGCATACACGTCCCTACCTCCACCCACTGCGTAACTGGTAAGATTCAGCTCTCATTGAAGTACAGAATTATCTTTCTGTTGACTTCTGTTGAATTCCTTATGTGCATGAGGCACATAAAACCTCTGGCCTGGCTTACAATTGTATTTCAACTGTTACTCTGATTTTCAGTCTTGCTTTGAATTATTTTTCCTATCTTGGCAGAGATTCGTCTAACTTCTTGTCTGCTACTCAATCTTGGTTTTGGAATTATATTAAAAGTATAACCTTTGAAAAATGGATTGAGATTAACTAGTGCTGCAGGTATTTAACGAATGTTCTTTCAGTGTCATAAAGCACCGGGTTTTTTCAAGCTGTCAGCCAGAGAGACAGTTATTACAATGAATAATAGATAGAGTTTTGAGATAATTTGTATTTTTAAAAAATCCTGTATCTGTAAGACATTGTTCTTGCAGAGAAGAACGTCAAAGACAAATTAACTTGGTAGCATTCTGGACTTGACAATTAGAGCTGTTTGAAGAATATTTGTTAGATGATTTACTCAACACATTCTCTAATTTTTACCCCTGGTAAAATGCTTGAAAAAAACAGTATTTATATCTCTGGCTAAATTCTAAAACCACTAAAGTTTCCTCAGTGTTAGAGATGCCTAGGTGTATTTAAATGTTTGGAGCAATCAACATAGATAAGTTTTTTGTGCTACAGAGCAAGTTTAAAGCTGTTTACAGATACTCAAATATGTAAATAAAATCTTAAGGTTTAGTTAACGAACATTTCATTTGACACAAAAAGAAACCTTTGTAGGTAATGGGGTGACAATAAGAAGTTTTGAGTTACATTCACATTGCGTGCATTACCTCCCTGCTTAAAAAGAAGGGATCACAACCTTAGCATTTTTGACTTCAGTGAGGCTATTACCATTTATCCCATCTGAGGTCTCACCTTTCAAATTTCTTTTTGTTATATGGTTCTTTTGGACATGGAAGTTAGTATTAATCGCTTTTGAGGAGAAAGTAGATTTGATGGAGAATCTTAAGGATCTTTCCTTAACGAAAGACTTTCCTCCAAGAAATCTGTTTCTTAAGAAAAATCTTCCCAGACAAAGGGAATAATGAGAAATAGTTGAAGAGCTTTTTGTGGAAAATGGATGCAAGATCTTCATAAACAATCTACATGAGGAATGCAAAATCATGTGAATATGTTATACCACTTATGACAAGCTATGAGTTGTTACAGAGCATTTAATGGCTGAAGAGATAGAATGTGAAAGAATAAGAGAGTCCAAATGTGCAAAGGAAAGAAAACAAAATACATCTCTTTTGTGGCTCCAAATATTGAGACGTGACAAATAAAGGTAATTGTTGAAGAGATGGAATATAACCTGCAAAGAAACAAACACGAGATAACATTGAAAAGACATGAAAAACAGGAAATAGTACAGGAAACTGAAGGATGCGGACAACACAAAATACTTCACAGGAGATAATTCTGCTTCATATACGCAGAACTGAGTATATCCATGTAATCAATTTTCAGTACCTCAGTATGGAAGGTTTCAAAAAACTGGCAGTCATTCATAAGAATGACCAAATAAGGCTCCTTTCTAACATATATTTTGATATATTCTTAAGTCAAAACCAGTTTATCTGTCTTCAGGCTTTTTGTAGTAAGTAGAAACAAGCTACATGTTATATAAAGTCCAAGAACTGCAGAAGACTTTATGGAACTGAGATCTACCTGAGTATATGAAAATAAGCTTGAAAAACTATATAACAATCTCCAGAAGACTGTGCTAGAGGTCTCATCAACTGATTTCTCAAAATAACACTGAGCAGTAAGGAACAAGATTTTATCAGGAAGCCAAAAAATAAAGTAATGAAATAAGATGTAATAACTCATGAATATCTTTACACTGTAATTTTGAAATTAGTAGCATATGTAGAATTAGTAGCAAAATATATCTATATGTATTTATGTATAAGTATATGTAAGCATATATAAACATGCATACTCCTGAGTTTCTCGTATTTAAGTTCTATCTGAAGATTCAAAATAAATACAATGACTTGAATCAAATGTTTATCCCTCTAGGTAACGTCAACAAAACAGTTTCAATATAATTGCATGTATGACTAATTTCTACTTCTAAATGGAAAGATGACAATAAAATACTATTCTAGAAATGTAGTCTGTTGTGATTGTACATTTGATGTCTCATGAAAGGTGAAAAATGCAGTAAGTATATATATTTTAAACAAATATTATACTATCTTGGGGGCAACATTATGTCTTTTGGTACACGGCAACCTTCTTCTCAAAGGATCCCCTCCAGAACACAAAGATTAACAAATAATAAAAGGTATTTGGTTGCTAAGAATCCATTTACTGACACACAAAAGTAATTACTAAAAGCATTGCATAACATGCTCTTATATTTTGGGATTTCATATTAGGTCAGAACAGCAAGTTTAGATGGAATTTTTTTTTCTATACGTACAATGGATAGTTTATACTCACATCACTAGACAGAAGCAAGAGACCTCTCAAGATATTAAAGTGAGATTTTAAAAGAAAATTATTTGAATGAGTTGTTTTTCTGTTTTTTCATTAAGTAGTGTTGCTTCTAGCATTTCTAGCAGCAAAGACTTTGGTTTTTGATTGCACATTCTTTTCTTCTTTTTATAAAATTAATGCAGTTAGTAAATTTTTGAATAGTTAAAATAATAGTCATCCCATCTCAAAAACTTTTTTACATTTTGCAAGCCTGTTTGGATTCCATTGTTGAAAACCAAACTTGTATTTTTGCTGAAGCACAAGTTGCATTAACAGACAATTAAAGGGAACCCCTCAGTTCAAAGGCCTTCAAGAACCCTTAATTTAAATATGATTTCCCATCTTCCTTAGTGTGTCTCAGAATCTTACCTCTCGTGATAAATAGCACTGTAGTTTTGCAAAGCCCTTGTGTAGTTGTTAGTCACGGTGCTTGGAAGACGCCGACTAAAGAAATAAAGTAAAAAAAAGTGCATGAGGGAAAATGAGATGAAATCTGTAACACAGTTTTATTACTATCAATAAACTCTCCTATCTCCAGTACACACACTTGTTAAAACTACATGGAACAAATTACCATCAGGACAGACAATTAAGCTGGAAAAACAGTAGAGTGAAGGCATAAAATGAAAAAAACCTGAGAAATACAAATTCACATTTAACACTTCATCGTTCCATTCGTACACAAAGTATCTTTACTTAAGTGGCAGTTAGATCTGTGCACCTTTTGACATCTCTGTTGACAAACTGTCCCCAAATGATAGTACCTGCAATTAATCTAAATTCTTCAACAGAGCTATAGTAGTCTGTATTTATGTTTGGCATAACTGCTTGCTACAGAAAGTTGCTTTTTAAGCATATTATTTACCAGAGAATAAAAATGTCTGTTTCAAAACCACTCACAACTCCTGCATAATCACACAAGGAAAACTGAAGAGAACACTAGGGATGTAACCAAGTCAAAGCTGGCAACAGAACAGATCTTATAAATACTGTAAGATTGTTTAGACAAATCCGTATTCAAGCATACAAGGGGTTCTTTTGAAAAAATGTATTTATAAATAAAAATACTGATTACACTAGCAAAAATCCCATCCAAAACCAGATGTTCAGAGTCATTCCTAAAGAAAAAGGTATCTTCTTTTGAAAGAACATTGGAGGATTAAGTTTGGTGCAAGCAAGAGGAATTACAAACTTTTGGATTAGATTCCTAACATATTTTCTCCTTTGAATCTGCAGAGAGTTGAGGAAAAAAAGGAAAAGGGAGACTTGGATTGACACTCATATCTGTATTCCAGCAGTGTGAAAAATTAGGATTCCAAGGTGCAGCATGTTGTTCCATCGGTGGAAACAACACATCTCACTGAAATGTCAGTATGGTGTCTGGAACCAGAAGACTTTATATCTCTTTCTTGAGATTTAACCAGAACAAACTGCCTCCTCCAGGGCATGCCTGAAGTAGTTAGGTAATTCCCTCACTGACCACGGAACTCCCCTGTGCTGGCAATACAGCAAGCTGCCCAAGCACAACAGTTGTGCGTGCCCAGAATAGTCCCAACCAAGTGCAAGAGAGATTAGAAAAATAGGTACATAAGTCCCCTTTGAGGTCTAATGCAGTAGGCATGCTCCAAAGATGTTTAATGCATACGGACAAGATCAGAAATGTAGAAAAAATAATTCAAAGTTACTTTCTGGATACAGAATCCAGGATGCCTCACTCCCTACTGAGAACACCCACCTGGATGGATTCAGCCAATTGCTTGTTCAATAAACATATGTTAACCAAATGACTCTTATTTGTTTAACCACATTTGTGCAATACTATTTACATGCTAATAAAATGAGGAGGACCTTCTTCCCTTCTATATAGTAGTTTAGTTGTCAGAACAGTGATTCTCAGCTTTTGTAACTGATGCGTTAGATTTTTTTGGGGGAAAAAAATTCCCAAGATAATTTTGTATTGCTACAGCAGTTTTCATTCTGCGACCAAAGTAGGATGAAATTTTAAGTGGTCTCTTACTGCTTACCCCAATTTTGTTTGCTTGCTTGTTTTGGAATGCCTGCATTTTTATTTCTGTTTTTAAGACTTTATTTATACATTTACTGTGGGTTTGCATTCCAGCCTCTGATATCTTATAGCACACTAATTGTCCTTTACCAGAAGTTAAAAAAAACAAGTGTTAGAATACTTTGGAGTAACAAACCTGGGTTCCTTGCCTTTTTCTTTTTGAACAGATTCAAACTCATCTCCTAAAGAACACAGTTAATAGCACAATGTCATATGGGATGGACAACTCCATTAGGTTGCTTATATATTTTACATTGAAGAATCATTTGTTAAAAGAATTCTAAGATCGTGATTCAAGGCTCCTCACTCCCTGCTAAGCAGCTTAAGCCCCTGCCCTGCATTAACCTGGATATACGTACAATGATGAGTATAGACAATTATCTGTCCAGTACAGTCTTGCCAGATGGTTGTGAACCTGCCCTTCTCTGCATAGCATGCTGGCATACCTAATGAGACAAATGTTGTTCAAAGGATGAGGTTTTGCTCAAGTTTTTTGTTTGTTTGTTTGTTTGTTTGTTTCAGAGAATACTTCTTGTCACAGTCCTAAGAAGATTCCAGGTAGGTGGACATACCTATTTTCAATCCTGTGTCAGGTTGACTAGGTTTTCAGCGAAACATCAGTGCTTACTGTGTCATACTATTTTCCCTGTGCAACCTATTTCTCATATATTTTTTCTTTTATTTATCTGTCTAGGCCACTTTTCTCTTGATATGCATGGATTGCATGGTATACAATCCCACATCTCACTTCCTGTTTTGAGAATATAACATTCATTTCTAAACCCTTTTTGGATTCAGCCCATGAACTAAATAGCAAACAGCAGGATCACAGAAATCCATGGTAAAAAAAAAAAAAAAAAAGAAGAGGTTGATTAATTGATTAAGACTTTGCAACAACATTGTTGAATTGCTTGTCAAATGCCAAAGATTATACCTCAAATAATGCAACTAACATCAAACCACATACTCAAATGAGCTGTTAAATGAAATTATTAAGACTTTGTAAGAAAGAGTGCATCTTGTTCAAAAGAATGCTGTTTTCCATTTTGAAGGGAGATGGAAAAAGAGGCATGAATTAAGACAAATTTATATTATTTCAGAAGGTTGAAACTTAAGGGAAAATTCCTGTCTAATACCGTTGCTCCTCACTGTTCAACCAACAGGTTATCGTGAATTGTCATCAGCAAGTGAATGAAATTTCAGAGTAGACTAAAATAGACATATCATTCTTCAGTACTTATCTGAGAAAGGCACCTATACGCTGGGACAAGAAGATACCAGACAACTCTGTTTCCCATAGTGTACCAGCCTCTACAAAACTTCGGAACTGGTCAGGCCCCTGTATTTATGACTCTCCTAAAGACACTGTAAGAATTTCTGAAGTGCTGCAGGAGCCAGCAGTAAACATCAGCGGAGGTTAACACTGCCAGGACTATCATACAAAACCAGCCAGCCAGACTCTGATCTCAGTTTCTTTGGAAGAAATCCAGTAGAAGACAATGGAATTATGTTGGATGCGTAGTGCTATAACTGAGATCTGAATCTCTCCTACAGAATTTAAGGGTGTCTGTTTAAATGACATTTGGGACCATTCTATAGGACTGACTATACAGGTGCAAACACAAAATGGTATTTACTACTCCAAGTGTTCATATTTACTTCAGAATCTGATAGATACTTGAAACTTTGGCACACAACTGCATTTATTTGATGACAGCCTATATTTTTCAGGGTACCTTAATTAGTTATGGACATGTATAATCTGTACTTGAGCCTCTGATATAATGATGCTATTAAAAAAAAACATTGTTGGAATGTTCTTTAATGTTAGTCTGCCAGAACGAATTTCTGTCCTGGAAATTTTTCTATAAATAAATTAAAGGGTAAAATGAATTAAAAGTCATATTTTGTAAATTAAAATAATTAAATGTGCATGGAAATGGAAAAATTGAATCTGATATTCAAATTCATTTTTCAACCGTGCTTATGTTTTCTTTGATAATATCCAGTAGGACTAATTCCAGTTATGCACTTTCTGTTCTACAAAACCTCTACTCCTTTTAAACAAAGCCATACGTGGGTTGGAGGCAGATCTATTTGTCACATGTATAAAACAGAAAATGTCCATACTCTTTGCTGAAATGTGTCATTATACAGAGTTACTGAAACATAATAGTGAACAGCTTGAAGGTCATGTACTTCTGTCTTTTAAAAGCAAGCTGAAAATTAAGTCAGCATGGTTTGACAACAACGTTATCTATGCATTTGAAATTAATTAGGTAACAGTGAACAAATTCTGGCAGTTTAAATCAGCGGAATATACAAATGGGTGAAGTAAGCTTATTAATTCAATGTATTATGGCAAGCCTGTTGTTTTCATTCTTGCTCCAGATGAAATTCGAAGTTGCAATTAGCAGTCATCACAGGAGTTTTTGCACTTCAGGACCACAAAATTCTCAGCAATTTGAGATCAAAATAACACTTGGGCAAGGCAATAGTTACAATTAGGATTATGTAGTTCATGATATAAGAAAGCAGCAAAATTATCTTTGGAAAACATTTAGCATAATTCGGCGGGTACTTCTGAGCACTAACAAAAGCTACAATAAAACTTAATTTGAACTGAATCGAGAGACAAAACATGAAAAGATAATAATGTAGAATGTACTTTGATTTATGCTTGTGGGTTCTTTCAAAACTATGCCAGCTTTCATGGATACCCAAGTTTAAGAAAAGCCTATTGCAAATGTGCTCTAAAAGCAAAGGCTGTAGGGTCTCAAGAGTGAATAATGTGGCCCATCCAGTCACGTGAATGCCTAATGTTTCTGTTTCTAATTTTTTGTATTTTTGTTCTCAACAAAATTTGTTTGAAGCTCTTCTCTGTATAAATGTTTGTTTGGATTCCCCTTTCTATGCAGTGGTTGTAGCATGTGACTCTGAATTATATTTCTGCCTTTTCAGCTTTATGTATTCTTAGATACAAAGATCCCTTTCTATGACCATTGTTCTTCTGTGAAGTGGGAAGGAAAGCTTTAACCTATATTCTGGTGTCAGGATATGAGAGAATAACTAATGTTTCTGATGTTGAAATGAAAGAAATATTTCTCATTTAGATTGTTTCCTTCATTTCCCCCCTCATTGCTTTAGTTTAGCTTTAAATTTTGTTCTGTGTGAAATGAATACAAATCCAATATTTTCAAAACTTAGCTATGGTTCTAAATATCACATTTTAAGATGTAGTCAATATAGTTCCAGCAACTAGAAATAATACCATCCCCATTTTCACTTTCCAGTTGAAATGCTGGAGTGAGTTAAAGAACTAAAGCATCTGCTTCTAAAAGAGATGCTGCTGGGTTTCTGCTGAATGATAAAGTAAGGTAAAGTTTGGCCTGTCCATTATGGACACTTCCTCCCTCCTGTAAGAAATTGTCAGACAGACCACAGGTCCTAATTAGGAGTAAGAAACTTGGGTAGCAAGAGTAAGTTTGAAACAGAGTACCGTTATTTGTGATGGGAAAAGGTAAACAAGCCTATTTTCCTCCAAAATCCTGACAAGGCTCCAAAGTTTATTGATTTTTCTTGCCTGGAGACTAGAATCACAAAGGAAATAAATCTTAACTATTAACACAGTTAAACTATCTTTAAGCTCTGCTGTAAACCATCTGCAAAATAAATCTCCCTCTCAATTACATATATATCTAAGAAAAGTCTTAAAAAGTTCACTACCCAAGTGTATGTACATTGAACAAACAGATGGAGAACACTGCTAGGCCACAAAATACATGATACACTGTAAAAAGATTATCCCCTGAGAGACTGCCAACCTAATTAATTTCCTATATACATTTCCCTATCCCTTACTTCCCATCCAACAGTTCAGGGGTCATGCTAGACTTTTCTGCATTCGTACCCTTCAGGTTGGGAAAGCTATTATAAACACAGTTGAAACCTTGGTCTCGCTCAGCACTAATGAAGTGGCAAATTAGCCTTACGCTAACTTAGTTAAAAAGCGCAATAATTAGGCCTATTTTTAATCACCCCGTAAGTAACACTACTAAAATTATTCAGAATGAATAATTGTGAGGGGGTTTATAGCCTTTTCCTTGACCTACGCATTCCCTTTTTTTTCCTTTCATGTAAAACACTTAGGAAACAGGAAACCTACACTGACAATCATTTAATCTGGAAAATTTGTTTCATGCCCCTAGTCTCTCCAATAATAAATTAAATTAAGATATTTTACTCTGGCCTTCTCAGAGTGACATTTTGCCTCTTTAAATTTCACTTAGATCTTCCATTTCCTGTATATTGTCCTACTTGGTCCCAACCCTTCAAACTCTGCCAATCTTAAATGCTTTTGGTCAACAGAAACTGTGTTTTCGTTTTGGTCTGTATTCAATTTCTACTTAACTCAAAATCATGTACTGTTTAATCATAATATTTCCATATCAGTCATGTAACTGAATTTTAAGTGTGGCAAAAATATTTTTCAAACATTTAAGAAGCAATTAGCATATTTTTGTTCTTGCTGTATTTATAAATTTTTAGCTTTTAATAATTCTGCCCAGAATATTCTGTCTCAACCCCAATTCCCATTTCAGAAAGTTGTAATAATAACAACATAATTTTGCTGCTGTTTATTGATCCAGGTTTGAGCTCTTTGAGCCCAGCTGATTTTTCTGTTTGGCTTTAATTGATTAACACAGAAATGACATTCCAGCTGAGCATTTGGTGGTCAATAGGATCCTGCATTTTATTATGTTAGTATTTGAACCGTCTGAAATATTAACTTCACTTTCGACAAAGTCAGACAATGAGTCAGTCATGGATCCTGAGTTAAAACCAAGAATACTTCTGGCAACTACCTACCTCATAGGTTCCTATCACTTCCTGTAGAATAAAAAAATCTTGGAATACATGTGAAAAAAGCGTGAACTATGAAATGCTATTACCAGTCTGGGATTGCTGCAAAGTAAATTCCGTTACTTTGGGAAAAATCAAACACTCACAGATATAAATGTGAAATCATCCAAACTTTCATATTCATGTAGTTGCTCTACTGAGATGTTAAATGAGCAGTCTCTTAAAAGCTTTCATTTCTATTGTTTCATGCTCTGACCAGTAAAAGCTCTATAAGATAATTTAGTGTTTCCTAAAAAGACCAATATTAATTTCCTCCCTGTCTGTTGATATGTTACCACAACTTTGTGTACGTTGCCACACCAGGGGGTTAAATGAGTGATATGCCCTTGTTATTGGTCATTTCACATTTTATTAAACTTTCTGTTACCCTGTGCTTTAGCTAAATAAAACTTACAAATACAGTGAAATAACTAAAACTTTCAGTCTGTGTGACTTTTTCAGACTGAACCAGAGCTTCTTGGACAATTGTTATCCTGAAAACTACCCAAGTCAGGCAGACATCCGACAGAGAATATGTTGTATTCTAATTACCACAGAAATGCTTGCAATTTAAATATAAGAAATGGCTTATTATACTGAGCATGTCAAATGTAGTGGTGTCCAAAATAAAATCCATATTCGGAGTCAGTTTGTCTGGTACAAATATGATTTTAGCTTTCTAACAGTGATGGCTTCCATATGATTCTGGAGATGATCAAACTAAGAGGGATGGGGAAATAATTGACTGGAACAGACCTTTTCCTTTCTTCTTGATAGAAAATGTTTTAGCAGATGCCTATTCAGAGGGAACTCTTCCAGCACTCTGGAAAAGAAGCACATGACGATCACTACTTTAATTGTCAATGAAAGACATTATAAGAGAAAAAGGCTTTATTTTGACTGGTATTAAGGGACATATCTTTAAATCCCCACTGCAAGTTACTTGCCTTAAAGTTAAGAGTATATCTAGAAGAATAAGTCATAATATTTTAGCTATTATTTGACAGCCCTTAAGTGAAACTTCTCTGCACTGTAGAAACTTGGTTTGTTCTTGGGCTGAATCATTTCTAGAGTGGGGAAAACTCAGAAATCCTCCTTTGAGAAATGGAAAGCGTAGTTCTTCAATGGAACATGGGAATCAGATTGAACTTGATAGCTTCCTTGGCATGATGCCACAGCTACTACCATTGAGCCAGGAGAAGACTGTAGCCAGTGGAAAATGGAAAAGAAATTTTTCTCATCAAGTTGTACAGGAGTAATGCACTTTTTAAGTGTGCTTGTGTAAGGAGTAATACACAGCTATAACTGAACAATAATTTTTAGGAAAGTTTATGGTTTAGCATCACTAGAGAATAATTTAACTCACTGGTGTGTCAAAGATGGAAAAGTATTCTGGGGACAGTACAAGATGACTTTTTTCAGGTCTTGTTACTTCCTGCCTGAATAAGTTTAATTATGTTGGCAGATTGTATCTTACAGTAGAACTGGAGGAAGAAACAGTGGTCAGTGTTTCAGCTAGAGGTTGCTTTAAAATTAACTATTTTGATTACAAGTAAGAATTCTTAAGAATGTTTTTTTTCAGAATAACAGAATAAGTGCTTCTTATGAAGTGACTATCTCATGAGGATTCTCTATTAAATGAATGATTTCAGGTAAGTAATCTATGTTGAATAATGCTGAGAAAAGGTCTGTTTCAAAACAGATAACTTTATTTTGTTGAAGACAAGTACTCATAAAGAATCAAGATTAAAGACGGCTGACATAGCTTTCCTGACTGTCTGGCAAAAGAGATCCAGTGCTTCCTAGGATCTTCAACAGACCTCTTCCAGTGCAGGCAAAGTTTGTCAAACCCAAATTGTTTCATACAAAGCACTTCAGGTTCAATGAAACTGGCATTTTAAAATGAAACTTTACTTTGTCAGAAAAAAAAAAAAAAGGTCATTGCTAGTATTTGAGACATAAATAGTACATAAAGCAAACTGTACTGCTCCATCTTTTTTTCCTGACAGTGAAAGATGAACACTTAAATCATATAAAATACTCTCACTAGTTTTTCAAAATGTTGAATTTATTGCAGTCACCATTTTTAAAGTAAAATCCACAACTGGGAGCAAGTATGAAAGCCCTCTAAATCTCCATTGCAGCCTTATGTTTAAGTTTAAACATAATCCCTTAGGGAGCTGTGATAAAGGAACTAAGCTCAGACCAGAGAATTCAGTTCAAATAATCACAGCCTTAATGGTAAAACTGATGGTGTCAGAGTTTGCAAGATGAGCAGCAGCCAGAGCACGCTGTAGGTCTGGCTCCACGAATTCATATTTCTTTTGAGGGCAGCCTGAACTCTGCCTTTTCAGGGAAAGCCATAAGCAACCTTCATTTCTGACAGTCACATGCAACCAGTCAAAAAATTATCCAGCCTGAGCATCTAACTATTCTATGTGTTCCTTGAACATCAATCCATACTCGAGGCTTTCAGCTTGAATATATTTAGTGGGTCACCACAGAGAAAGAAGATGTTGAAGCAAGTGAATTGTGTGTACAGGCAGCACATCCAGAATTGAGCATGACCCTCAGGCTACTTCTGCTTTACAGTATAATGCCAGAGAAAGTCTATCTGAACATCTTAGTTGCTTCTTGGCCCCCTGAACTAGTACTTCGGGACTGTTAAGAGGTATTTGACTGAAAGATTAACAAGACCAGAACGCAAAAAGGACTTTATAAAGAAAAAAGTATTATGTACTGTATTGTTTTGCTTGTTCATAGGGCTGTTAGGTTTTCTGAAGCCAGAAAGACGGCTGACTTTCTCATGATTAAGATAGTGGGATGAACTGTGCAGACAATCTAAATCCAAGTGAGTATCTATTATGTCTTAGAAGGTGAGAAGAAGGAAGTATTGTTAAAGAAATTATTGTTAGTATAATTGAGCAACAGATTGGCAGTTTTCCACTTATAAGATGGTAAACCTGGACTAGGAAAGGTATGTTTTTCTCTTAAACATCCTTTACCTTGTACTCTAGGAAATGTAGAGTTGTAAGTGGGATGGTGTGCCTGTGAAAGCAACATACACTCAGACAGAAACAAACTTCAGTTTTCACAAAAAAGTTCTAGGACTCTGACTGTGTGTTTTAAATTTTTAGCATCTTAGCTGTTTAGCTGCTAAGCAACAGCAACAACAATAGCTATTCTGATGTAAATGAACTGAATAGTTGCATTAAATATTAAAATCAATAATCTATTTAGATTATGAACTTGGGACAGGTGCAGATGTTGTTAGTGGTGTTCTCTAGCAAATCTGTTTTCCTGACATTCTGCTATAATTTCTATGCCTGATGCCTAAAGGAATAATCAGTTGTAACTACACGGTTCCTTGTATGGTTATTGAAATCATTGCTATATGCTAGGGGTTTTTTTCTCCTTGTTCTTGGAAAAAAATTGAAAGCTTTTGCCTCTACTTGCACACAACTTTACCTTGAACATCAACTATCTCCTATAAATGACATCTTTTCTAACATAACAAACAGTTGAATTTCCAAGTGTAAACCTTGACTTTCTCTGAAATGGAACTTTACCAAATTATGATTTTTGTGTTGTTGACTTTGAGAAAATGAATCAAACCTTCTTCCCATAATACTTCATTCTTCCTGTGCATACGAGGAAAGGCAGTTACATCATCTATTACATAAGGTTCAGAAATGTTAAAACAAACATGAAGTGGCATGAGTGACTAAAGCAGTAATATTCAGTGCAGAGCAGCTCATTTTTTGCAGAGCAGATTATATACATTTGGATGCTTGACATTCTCCTTGGTTGACTTTGAAAACTGAACAGTGTTAAGAAAACTGAATGGTCTTTTGATATATTTTTGTGGATGATACAGCTGAAATTAGTGTAAGCCAAAAATGGGGAATCTAGTCAGGGGATGGAGAAAAGACTGGAAGGAAAAGAACATGAAAAAATAATTGACAAATATTTCTAAATACAGAGATCTCACAGGAAGTCCTTCACCCACTAGTCCTAAGAAGCTGAAAAAGTATTCAGAAGCATCTTTTATTTTCAAAAATTAGTCTAAGCTACGTAGAACTACATGTTAAAGGATTAGAAACTCATGTTCTGTTCAGCTGAACACAAATGTGCATGTAATATGGAGTAAGCTTGATTGATAGATTTTTAAAGGTTGAGTATGTAACTAATGACATATTCCCAACATGCTGTATAGGTACATAACTAATTACATGCTAACTCTGTAACTTTGTTTGGTTACTACCTCATATATGGCAAGGTTTTATGTTAAAGATGGTGAAGCACTGATCTCCACCAGCTGCAGTTCTGTCCAATGCCATGGGAACTCTTACATTCCACTCCACCGTAGACTGACCTACCTTATCACTATTATTATGCTTTTTGGCCATGATTGAAAACTTACTGAGACTAATAAAATATACGTTATTTATGAGTGGGGTTTGTTATCCAAATAAATGGGAATAAAAGCATAAAATTAATTTCATTGTCATCTTGGCAATGAGCATATATCACTAAAAGCAAAAAAAAAAAAGAAAAAAGAAAAAACCAAAACCCTAATAATTGTAAGTTTTATTTAACAGCTCTACAGTTCTTAAGAAATGAGTATGTGCATCATAGTTAGGAAGATATTCAGACTCCAGAGCTTATAGTCATATAAAGGTATCCTAAAGAAAAAAAATTTGCAAAGGTGTATTAGTTCACTGTTATTTCCTCATTATAGCATGATATAACTAAAACAAAAGTACCAATGGGAAGGTAACTGTCTTAAAACATCTCTCAACAGAAGACTGAACTATATTGCAAAATAAGGCAGAGATAAAGTCACTAATTATATGTTAAGATGTTTGAGGGGGGGTTTAAATGGTTTCTTCATCAAATAGATACATCAAATGCAGTAAATTGCTACATTTGAATCAATAGAACACCTTGAAATTGGATGACGAAATAAGTACTACATTACTGTCACGGTTTAACCCTAGCCAGCAAC
>NW_009222058.1:0-620 GCF_000690835.1 Fulmarus glacialis
GGCGGCGGCGGGGTGGGGTTATGGCGCCAGGCAGGGAACAGAGGGACGGGATCCCCATGGCCACGGGAGGGATCCCCATGTTGGGAGACAGGGGATCCCCATGGTGGGGGTAAGGGATCCTGCTGCTTTTTTGGACCTCGGCAGCGCTGTCGCTGCCCCCTCTGCCTCAGGAGCCCCAGCTGGGCTCCCACCACCCCCATTGCACGAGGGGGGCTGGGGACGGGCCAGGACGAAGCCTCTGGGGAAGAAACCAATGCCAGCTGGGCTCTCAGCCGGGTCGGGCTGCAGGCCTGCTCCTTACCTGGCCCTGGGAGCGCTTGAGGGAGCAGGCTGAAGGGAGAGCCTGCCCTCCTCAGTGGCAGCACGGTCTGGGAACGGCCTGCTGTGGATTTCAGGGACCATCTGCCACTCTCCTGTCCTCCTGGGTCCTTCTCTGGGGGGATAAGCCCTATGTCAGGCCGTGCTTTTCCTAATCAGGGATGCAGGACTCGGTTCTGCTCTGCAAGCCTTGCTGGGGGACAAGACCCTTCTCCTGCCCCTTTTTAAGCCTCATGACCCTGTGCCTCTTCCAGCTCCTCTGAGTGGCAGGTGACAAGCAGCCGACAAGAAGGCGAGTGTCT
>NW_009222058.1:1229-19945 GCF_000690835.1 Fulmarus glacialis
CAGGTTGCCCAGAGAAGTTGTGGATGCCTCCTCCCCATAAGTGTTCAAGGTCGGGTTGGACCGGGCTCTGAGCAACCTGATCTAGTTGAAGATGTCCCTGCCCAGGGCAGTGGTGTTGGACTAGATGAGCTTTAAAGGTCTCTTCTAGCCCAAACCATTCTATGAAAAAGGGGTAAAGTCAGTGCCACTTCCCTGTGCAGTCCAGACTTTGCTGCTCTGCTCCGTCCTTTGCCTGGTCCGTGCACATCCCTTTCCTGCGCAGTCACACTGCGGGAAGGCAGTGGCTGAACATGTCTGCTGTGCTTGTGGTCAGAGGTTGTCCCATTCCTGTGCATTGATCTTTGGAGTATGGTAGGTAAAACAAGAGACAGCAGCAGCGTGATGCCCCAGGGCCAGGAGGTGCTGGGAGGCAGCTTTGGCAGTGACGCTGCTTGTAGAGAGACACATCCCTGCCTCACTGCAAAGTCTCAGGTAAGAAAAGAATTGCTGGCCAGAGATGTCGTTTAAAAGAAACAAGCTGGGCTCATGGGAAAGAGAAGAGGAAAGCTTTGTAGATGCCTGGTTTTGACTTTCCCCCGTGGTGCTTTTTATCTGTGGATGAAAAGCTTGTCCTCAAAGTCCTCATGCTGCTTGCCAGGGCCTTCCTTCACCTCTGCCTTTGCTCCTAGTGTCCCCACCCATGGCTCTCAGTCTAGACTTGAGCTCTGAGCTGCCTTGAAAGGCCGTCCTGAGGAATTAGAGCTGCAGAGCAGGGGCACGGGCATAACCGGGTGGATGAGAAAGACATTCAGAGGAAGGACAGGAGACTGCAGGGAGGGATGCAGGTGAGAACTGGGCTAGAAGTGCATCCTCAGCCAATGAGGACAACTTGTCCCATGTTCACCCTCCGTGCCACTGCAAGGAATCGGGCAGACCGCCTGGAGACATGCAGGTTACTGCCTCAGTGCTGGATGGAAACACAGGGACACACGACTTGGTGCTCCTGAGTGAGCAAGATTAGTTTTCTTTAAATGCTGATCACCATCCCCTCCTGTAAGGGCCAGCATTGAGCTTTGCTGTACGTTGGTACAGTGTTGTGATGTGGTTTCCTACAGAATCACAGCACAGGAAGGAGCTTGTAGTGCTGCGTTGTCAGGTGGAGATGCAGGATGTAAAATGGTAGGAAATTAGTGCTCTGTCGTTCAGGGAACTCCTGGCTTAATGTGAGAATTGAACGAACGTGTAATGACTGTTCAGCGCATGTTACGTGTTCTCCCTGCCCAGTCAGATGGTGCTTTTATTACTGCTCTCAGCTATAGGTTTTTCCTTTCTTATTCAGCCCATAGTGTCCCAAAATATTTTTTCCAGGGTTATTTGACTCATAAAACTCTCTCCAGGCCAGATAAACAATTAATTTAGGGAATAACTAGGGAGTAACACCAATGACGGTGTCTCAATGCACCAGGAAAAGGGTAAGTTCCTTCCCTTCAGACCCATCTGCTCCAGGGCCAGCTGTGGGTCTTTGAAGAGAAGGGGGTAATGTGGCGAAGTCTGGCCTCAGATTTCTAGGGCTGGACTTGAGCTTTTTCCCAACTTGCTGAATATCCTTCCTTCTAAAGACCAAACAGTATCACTGGAGAGGGCAGGAATTTGGTCCATTAGTCCCCAGAAGAAAATGAGGATGAAGCACTAGCAGAGTGCAAATCTGACGGTCTACCAGATGGCTTTTCTGCCCTCGGAGCTCAGCTTTACATCAGCTGCTGCTCCATACACCCCGATCTGCTCCATACTCCCTTTTGCTGAGTTCCTCACCTGGGGCTGATGCTTACTTACATTGCTGTGAGCCTTTCTGGGCTCCTGGACTGCAGACAGTGTTCGTGTGCTGACAGGCACAGTCTCCAGCAATTTTTTTAAGAGGGCGGGGGGACAAGCAGGGATTACTGTGTTCCCAGAGCTCTCCAACAAACATTGACTTGTTCCCAACAGAGCTGACTATTCTGTTTTCACTGCTGGATGCTCTTCTCACTGGCCAGCAGTTTGGCAATGTCAGTACCATGAACCACAGCCCCAGTGATGACCCCAGGTGTCAGGTTGTTTCAGTAGGTCCATATGGGTCCATATAGTGCTAGAGCTAACTCATAGCTCTGTTCCCTCTCTGGTGCGTGAGCTGGGTGTTTCGGAGCCAGTTTGGGTGTCTGCAAAGGACACAACAGTGTCTGAATCTGTATTTTGTTTCTTTCCCTGCAGAGCAGAGCTCTTCTAAAAGCTCTCCAGAGGGCACTGGTGCTGTTTGTGGATCAGATTAGTAATGTAAGTCTGGGCTGGGAGGCAGGAAGCCAGTTGTCAGGGTGTCTGCAGGGAGGGAGGTTTAAAGGATGGTGAGAAATAATGATTCTCCTGTACTCCGGGCTCAGCATGGCGACTGTGGAGAAAGCATGGAGCAGTGGTGGGAAAGGGTTTCCAAACAGGTAGTGTCAATTTTTGGGTGGGAGTGGAGAATCAGCCTTATGCTTGTAGGGCATCACCTCCTTGGCACCGTCCATACAGCAATGCCCAGCCTTCACCTGGCAGGAGAAGTGCTCTGAAATGCCTCTTCTGTGGATGTTTCAGCCTGGTGCTTTAGCTCCAGACTCTCTCCGCATGGAGCCTGCTCACCCATGCCCTCTACATCTTTCTGTTCCTTCACTTCGTCCTTTCTAGCAGGTGGAGGAGGAAGGGCTCCACGCAGTCCTGCTTTTGAAATGAATCTGTCCTTGTTCCCTTCTGATTCTGAGGCTTTCAGCCTCAGATCCTCCAGATCTGGCCAGGGAGTGGGACTCCTAAGAAAGGCAAGGAACAGGGTGGAAGTGGTACAAAGCAAGAAATCAAATCTTGCCTCCTCCAAGATGACTCTCATCTGTCTCGTGTCTGATGACACAAACCTGGTTTTTCCACGTAGTTTAGAACTGGAGATGCTGTTACAGAAAAACTCTCCCCTCGGGGTTGGGCACGTGGAAATCTTTTCCATCTCTCCTTCTGAGAGCCCTGAAGATGTATTTCCCAGGAGTGGCATCTCTTTCTGATTTGGAGGGCTCTTTCAGTGAGGGCTTTTATCAGCAGTGGTGTCCACTGCTCATGGACCTCTGATCTGGAGTCCTGAGCATCCCCAGAAAGTCCAGCGTCCTTTTGATTACATTGCCAGGACATCAACTTGTACCTTCTACTTGAAGCTCGACATAGTGCCTTCTGGGCAGATAAAGGACTATGCATGCATGTCCTCCCAAAAGGATGAAGAGTAAGGCAGATAAATCCTTGTTAACCTGTGGATAATACGCAGTTCTTCAATCTGACAGACTCCCCACAGTTTTGAAGTCTTCTTGCTGTTTCAGTGGATGCCCTTCGGTGTCCTTAAAGGTCCTAGTTTGAAACTTAGGTGCACAAGATAGTCAACATCTTGCTGTGCCTTATTTGTAGGAATGGGGACACTGTGATTAGGAAGTGCTGGCCTTTTTTTCAGTGATGTCTTGGTAACCTGAAATGAAACACATTTGTCTTTATTCCAAAGTAAAGGACTTGTATATCTTTGTTTCACAGCAGTAACTTTCCAATGAAATGAGATACAATATGTAACACATTCCTTCCAATAAATAAAGTTGATTTTCCCTAAGCAAACCACTAGTTTAGATATTTCATTCTTTCTGTCTCAACTTCCAGGTGTTTCTTTTGAACCCTTCACTGAAAACAAAACCCAAGCAGATGCAAAAACTGCTTCTTACCGTGTCCTTCAATTTTTTCTTTATGTTTCCCAGCAGATGAAGAAAAGGGGAGACCCTGTCCTTCTGTTAGAGGGTAATGCATGACTTGGCCTGGCTGACTCTAGGTTTCAGGACAGGGCCAACTTCGTGGTGCCACTCTTTGCCCAGGTTGGTGGGTGAGTAAACACAATATTCAGAGATGCTTTAAGCTTGCTCTGCTGTGGCTAGGCTCTATTGCCAGTCCTCTGAGAGCACCCCTGCATCCCAGGAAGGAGGCAGCCCAGAGATAACACCCCAAGTCTGGAGCCCTGGGAGTTGCACAGCAGTATCTGAGCTGCTTTGTTGACTGTTCTGCTCTGATAGCGCTCGTTTGTGGTGTCTGCTGGTAAAACCCTTATTGTGCCTTCCTGCAGAAAAGATTCTAGTGAAAGGCAGAAATTGAACCCTTTCCTGCCTGGTTACCAGTGATGTTGCCCAATACTGGTACTGAGTGGATCCGTAGCGAGGGGCTGTCCAATCCCCTCAGTGTTCAGGAACTTCCTCAAGTTCCTCCACTCAGAATGTTGCTGAGAAGTTCCTGCTTTGACCTGAGATGTGGTTGTTAGCAGTCTAGCTCTCTCTTCAAGCTTTTTTTTTGCCCCCACCTGAGCAACAATGGCCTCTCTGGGGATTCCTGTGTTCAAAACCTCCTGGTTTGTGGCTCTGGCCTTGATGATAGGGATGAAGAGCAACATGGCTTTTCATACAGACTGTCCAGGTGAGCAGAGATCCTGAATATTCAGGGACAAGGGAAAGCAGCAGGAAGATGTCCATCCTGACCTTGTCCCATGTGTCTCCCCCCCAGAGCATTTCCTGCTGCAGTGAAAACTGGAGTGTCACTACACAAATGGCACTCAGCAGATGAGGTGCCTGGACAGGTTCATCTGGAACCGGCAGGAGATCGTCCCTATGACAGTAAGGTGGGTTTCTACATGGCCTGAATAGAGCTGGGGCAGGCAATTGCTGAGTATTGGAATAGGCTGCAGTGGATTCGCTACCTGTGGGCTTCAAGGGGAAAATACTGCAGCTGTAACTGGAGGAGGACTCGGAGTGTGATGGACAGGAGAAGTGAGTCTTTGGAGGGGAGGAGAAGAGGAGATTGGCATGGGGAAACTTGGCGTCCCCAGCCTGGGACAAGGTTTAACCCCCTCTGCCGTCTCCCTGTTTGGCAACCACTGGATGTCAGAGAAGCTCAGTGGATGGTGGGAGATAGATAGGTCTAAGTTCAGTGGGGCAGGGGGAGAATGAGTGCCATGGACTGGAGCAGTTAACATCTTTGTTATGGGTCTAAGACTGAAGGAAATGACGTGCCGGAGCCCTGCAGAAAAACATGGGGCAGGACTCCCAAGCCTAACAAATGCACCTCCCCTCCTGCCAATTCCTGGAGCAATGGACACACCTGAAATGTGGGAGAAGACACGAAATGCTCCTACGAGATGTTTCTGGTAGAAGCAGAGTGCATCTTCCATTATGTTCCTTCACTGAGGGAAGAAAGAAAGAGGATTAAAGATGAATGTGGCTGGGAGATGTATAACGCGAGGTCATGTTGAAGGCAGTGGGTCTGAACCAAAGGATGTGTTGACAAAAGGGTTTGGAGGAGAAATCCATATGATGTCCATAGGTCCTATTGCTATGAATGATTCCCGAGGAGGATGGGGCAGGAAGAGAGGAGTAACCTGTCTGCCAGCGCTGTCTCCTGTCTGCCAGCGCTCTCCATCTCTCTCTTTCTCTCAGTTAAACTCAGAGTAAAAATTTTTTCCATGCAAACGGAGCCGTGGAGCTATCTCAACTAGCTGGTTTGTTCTGTAACAAGGTTTTATTCTTCTGAAATTAAGATCAAGTGGTTCAAAAATGGGCAGGAGGAGATGTGTTGTGTATGAGGACCTCCTCCTAAATGGAAATTAGTCTTTCCAGATCCTGGTCACTTTAGAAGTCACACCGAAGCAAGAGGATGTCTACACTTGTCAGGTGGAGCGTGTCAGCCTGCCAGTGCCCATCACTGTGGCCTGCGGTAAGAGACTGGAAATGGGGAGATCAGAAAGTCTTGAGGAGAGTCGCTTGTGGCTCTATGGGGACAGCGGGAAACTAGAAAAGATATTTTGGGGGAAAGCAATGTCTAGCCTGGGCCTTAACTCTCTGGACTGCTCTTCCAACAGAAACATGCTCTGGATCTGCTGTGAGCAAGAAGGTGACTGGAACGCTGGGCTTTGTGCTGGGCTTAGGCTTCATCGTGGTGGGACTCGTCATCTCTCAGAAGAAAAAGAAAGGTGAATTATTCATGAGCTAAGTAGAAGCCCATTCTTAATGGGGCTGCAGAGGGATGTTTTAAAGCCTGTAAGGCTTCACTAGAATTTAGATTTACCATGATAATTTCCTTGAGTTCCCAGCATTCAAGTGGGTTTTATATGGTCTAATCCAATATCCGCAGAAGTCAGTGATAGCTTTTAATTTATTTTAACTGATGTTAGATTGGGCTTTCAGTGATGAGAAGCCATTTTAGAACTATCATCAGCTGCTGAAAGGTCAGCCCAGTCCTCTGAGACGCAGTCCTAGGCTATGGTTATGGTTTCTTATGAGTATCAAATTAGCTACTTCATTCCCAAATGTCTCGACATTGCTTTGTTGCAGACATATTTTGCAGACTCTGGAAGCAAATGCATTCATACTTATTTATAGAAGGATTAAATACCTTTCTTTTGAAACTGTGCAGGGGAAAAAAGAGACAACATTATCTTCCAGAAAACTGCATTCTTGTTCTCAAAATGTTGGTTTGCTGAGTAACAGCATCTTATCCCAGCCTTTGCTTTCTGCTTTCTAATAATTTTGGATTATTAGAATCACAAACGAGTACTGGGTAAGTCATTGTTGTGTAATGTCTTTCATAGTGCAACGAGGAATATCCCTCAGTTTAATCTTGTACTATTAATTTTTCCTAAGCAAACTCCCTTAAGCAAGCCACATCCAATATAGCCCTTTGCTCCCATTAATTCTCAGCCTATGGGTTTAGGTCACCAGCATCAGGAGGACCTGAATTCCCTACCCACCATCACAGCTGTTATTAACTAGAGAAGAAAAGGCTTGGTGCGGAAAACACTGAAACCCCTTTCCTTAGACCCAAACAGCCAGTTTCCCAGTGAACTACGAGAACGGCATACAGATTTGCTTCTATAGGAAACAGTTTTCCAGCCTGCCCAGAGCCTGAGCTCATTGCACCTGTGTTGTTCAGGGCCCTGCATTATCCACATTATAAACGCTTTGGGTAGGTCTCCAAGGTCATCTCAGAGACTGGATTCCCCTGCCATAAATAAATCCCCTACCAGAACAGCCTCTGGCAGGGCTGCCATGGGCTCTCTGAAGCTCAACTGACCCCACGGATCTTACCAGCTCTGTGTGGTGGGCTAGCACGGGACCACTGTGCACTTGGAGATGACAGGGAGAAGGAGCAGGCTGACAGCTGCTCCAGGACTTCAGAGCAGAGATGCATCCACGGACTATTAGGATGAACATGGAAACCACAGGAAAATCATTCAGGGGAGCGAACGCGGGAGACTCTGCTAACAGGAACCTGGAGGAGCATTTCATATCCCTCTGGCTGGCTGGCACGGTGACTGGCAATGCTCCAAAGCCTGCATGAGAAGTTCCTCCACCCATTTCTTCTCTTTTTTCCCACAGGGCTGCCATGCCTGTCTGCTGCAGCCACAGAGGAAGGCAACATGGAAAGGGACACACTGCTGGGTGACTAAGTCCACAGCAAACCTCTGTGAATCTGTTTCGCCCTCTCAGAGTTAAGAGGAGCTGTTGCTCCCTGCTCTTTCCCAACACCATTCCCTTTCCTCCTAGTGTTGCCCCCATTAGCAGGGTACTGCCTCTTCTCCTCTCAGAAGAACTGTGAATTTGCAAATTGTCAGACTTGGAAATTCAAGAGTAATCTTAAGGACTGGTGTTGGGCCATTGAGGCTAGGATGGACTCTGCTCCTGCCTGAAGCTGCAGGAGGAAAGCTAGAGCTCCCCAGCCTTGCACACACCTGGAGAGAGAAGAAGGGAATAAATAATAGCATTTCTAAGGAATGTTTTGTACTTCAAGCGATTTATCTAAGGGTCTGAAAGGATTTAATAACTGAGAGCTAATTAAATGTACTAATTAACCCGGTGTTTAATCTCAGCTCTTCGCTAGCTTTCTGTGCTGCTGAAGCAGAGACATAGTCCCATATATCATGACATCCAGCCACTTTGCTTAATTGTGATTCCTCTGCACATGGTGCAGGCACTCAGCCGCTAAGGTGATGAGAGGAACACGAAAGCCCACGTACAGGAGAAAATCAGAGGGGCGAAGCCAGCCCTCTGTGACTAACAACCTGTGAGATTATTTCCGTGAAGAGGATGTTGACAGTCTAATTTTTTTCCCCTCCCCATTATCACTGGTTTGTTCTCATTGACGCCACTGTTTTGCTAAGGGGGATGGGAACAATCTGCTTCTGGGCACACGGTGTCAAAATGGTCATGTTATTCCTTGGTCCCATGCTTGTCACCATGGCTCTGAGCTGCTTTGCTACAACCAGGAGGAGGAGGCTGCTCACTTTCTCTTCTCACCATACTTCGCCATGGACTTGCTTTTCTGTGAGGGTTTATACTGGTGCTACTGGTACTATTTTGGTGTACAACCCACACAGCTAACTCTTAGATCTCCATGAGCTGTTTCCTCAGTGCCACAGAGGAAGGAACATCTGAAGTGACCACCCGGAGCCAGCTCAATCCAGTAGTAGATCAGGAGCAATGTGACTTTCCTGCTTCTAGGGATAAATAATTCCTCCTGGCTCTGGAGCTGTGGGGGACCCTGGAGCAGGTTGGTGGGTTGGTGGATTGTGGTGGGCCCAGGAGAAGGTGTGCTCCACAGGAGAAACAGAGACAGAGGACTCACAAGATTCAAAATCCCGGCACATCATGAAGGGCATCGTCCCAAGACACGCTCCTCATGGGTGCAGTATTTAGTGGGGGACATCTGAAATCTTGACATTACTTCTTCTCACAGCTGTCATGGAAACTATTCCTGGGAAGCTACCAAGAACCACAGACTGCCCAACCTGGGGCAGAATAATTATCCCCAACAGCACTATTTAAACCAGCAGCTTCAGTTTGCTCCCAGCTGTAACGCCATCTACATACTGTTCATTTATTACTGCTAAAATAAACATGGGATGGAGGAGAGCTTCTCTCAGGCTCATGACTTCAACTTGGGGTCACGACTCCTTCCTTAGGAGCTACTAATTTAAATGTGTTTGGAAATGAGTCTGTGTGAGCACAGGGTCATTAAATTAGCCGGGGAAACAGGCTGCGGTGGGGGGATGCGGCAGGCGCCTTCATTGGAAAACTCCAAGGGAAAGCCAGGCACGGATCTTAGGAGAATGAATCAGACCTGCCAGGATGTGAGGAGAGGGGGGAGACGACCCACCGGGGGCTTTTTTTCCAAACTGAACAAGCAAATGATTTTACAAAACCGGCAATCCCCCAGTGTCTCCTTGCGCAGTCCTATGCAGCCAGCGGAGGAAATTGGTAACTGTACCCAGCAAGCCTGTTTTTAATTAACAAATAATTATCTACAAATTGCTGTAATTATTGCCTTGGATTCCAGAGGATGGGGACGTTAGCGCGAGATGAGCACAGTTTCCTTGCAAGTGAAATATTTTCCCTGCCTTATCTCCAGCGCCCTGCTGCTGTGAGGTTTAGGGACTCGGCAGCGCTTTCCTTTTGAGAAAGTGATAAAACAGCTCAGGCTGCCTGGAAGGGGAAGCATGGTGGAAAAGGCACTGAAGGGAGGGCAGGTTCTTGCATTTATCGGGTTGTCTGCCCTCATGCTGGAGTGGTTTGGGGGATGCCAATTAAGACGTAAACCCCGGCACCGAATGCCAGGAGGAGGGTGCTTGCACGTCGGTGAGCTGGCAGAGCAAAACGAGCATCCTGGTTTGCGATCTTTCAATGAGGAGGGAATAAAACCAGGTTTGGAAAATTGGGGTTAGTGTTAATTCAGATCAAATGGGGAGCACGGAGCTGCCCCAAGCCCTCAGCACTGAGGGATGCTGGTCTGGAGGGGGTGCAGCACCGGCCATGACCTTCTGGACCACATTTCGGAGGGAGGGTGGTACTTGCAGAGCCCTTCCACCACTTTTCCTTCAGGCTCTGCTGCCAAACCTCGTGGTGGATATCCACAACAACCACCTTTTCTGGTTACAAAGAGTCTCCCCCATGGTAGCCTAAGTACTAACACACAGGGATATTTATTGTCCTGAAGGGCTTATACCTTTTCAACAGGTCTAACGGGAAAATCCACCTCAGTTTGCAGGGAAGGCACTGAAAGACTGCAACATGTCCCAGCCTGGATGGGCAACCTGCTGAAGAGTTCCCAAGCCCAAACTTCAGCCTTGCTCGGTGTGTTTAATCTCTGAATCCTGCCGCCTCCCAAGAAACGATGCCCTTTTTTTCTGTCACTCCTAAGCGATTCCCCTAAACGATGCCGCTCGCTGCCAAGGTTTCCATGACAGCCTCCGCTTCAAGCAACCGGGGCGCTTTTTATTATTCATCTGTGGCATATTTACCTGAGGTGAACTGCCTGTACCATGTGCCGCTGTGAAGTGTTGCCTTTGTTTACCCCGTACTATGTCTTTCCACTTCTCCGTGCAGGCATCAGCCATTTTGGGTTGGGGGCCCTGCAGCCCCTTCCAAGGCGATATGGGGCACATTGCTGACTCTCACAGCATCCCTTCAGCTGTAAGAAAACCCCTTCTCGGCAAAGAGATGCTGTGGCTCCTTGCTGTGAGGAAGGTAAAGAACAGGGCAAGCTAGGACCTTAGCCCTCCCCTCACCCTCAACTTGCCTTTACCAGCAGGACAACATAAGAGTCCTTAATCCTGCTCAAAAATATCCCACTTGGCCTGAAAATATAGGAATGGCAGCTGATTTTCTGCTACTTTCTGGGGTAGCAGGAGGAATTTGTTTGGATGCATGAACCTGTGTCACTGCTGATGCCCAACGTGGTCCTCAGCACTAGTCAGTCTTGAGGAGCTTCATGCTCTTCAGACCCCCTGAGGTTTAAGCTCCCAGCACGAACTCATCCTTTCAGAGCTTACATCGGGACCTCAGCAGGCGCAGAAAGGTGTTTCTCAGTCGTTTCAGGGCTTGTTGTCGAGCTTCGCTTGCCGATTGTGTGAGCGAAAAATCACCCGCTGTGAAAGCCGAGTCTTTGCCCTTAGCATGGTGCCCTAGATGCTGGGACCTTGTTAAGCATCCGTGATGCTCCTGCCTTATTCAAGGCATGGCTGTGCCTCAAATATGTGACTCTAGCAGGAAAACAAAGAAAATTAGACCATGCTTCGGCATTAGGATCAAGAAGTGCCTTTGTTTTTTTAATACCTACCCCTCTCAGACGCACTGTGGACTTTAAATAGGTGGTTTCTAATGAATGGAAATAGTTCATGGACAAAGAAGCTGTCACAAGAAATGATTGATGGTGCTTAATATTTTATTTTCAAGACTTAAAGGGAAATCTCTGAAATATCTTTTGGCTGGTCTGTCAACCTAATGAAGTGATTCATAGAGATACAGAAGGAACCAAAGGCCCGTTACCAGCAGAGCGGGACAGCATTGGTAGTGTTTCATACCCACTTTTGCAGCATGGCTGAAGAATACTATGGGGGAAAGGCAAACAAAGGCAGAATTCAGATTCAGTTGCTTCAGCCCTGCTGACGAGAGGAAAACTAAGCCTTTCTAACCACTGCGCACCAAAAGTACTTAAAAAGAAGAAGAGAAAACCAGCTCTTTGTCGGTGAAACACGAATTTTCTTTGAAATTGGAGTATCTGCAGGCTACTGTGCCCAGCATCACTTTGGCTTTTTATACCACCAAGCTTTAATGCCTGTGGAGATTTCCCATGGGAAACCAGCATGCTGTTGTGCTACTGGGCTACACTGGTGAAACAACTTGACCTAAATCACGCAAAAGGTCAAGGTCACGCATGGGATTTGAACTTTAACCTTCTGATGTCTCATTCTGTGCATACACCATCAGCTCTTGTTTTCTCTCATGCCTCATTTCACTCCGGATAGTTTCTGCTGCCTTCAACCTCTCCCAGCTGCCAGTGATGCTCTTTGCTGCCTCCAGCATGTCCCCATAGGGGACATGTCCCCATACACGACATGTCCTCAAAAGGCTGGAGGAGCTCCTTGCTTCATGTGAAGGAAGAAGCCGCGTTGTGATCAGCTGCTCTGCGGGATGGCCAGTTTGAGTTTTTCAAGAAAAAATGAGGATAGGGATTACAAGGTTTCAGGAGAAATTCTGACCTGTTCTTCAGGCGAGTGTGACCTTCCACTTAAGGGAGAGCAGCCATCTCACCTAACTATAGAGCGCTGCCATGCAGGTGTCTACATCTGAGCTATTGTTCACACTCCCTTTATAGCTGATGGAGACAAATAAGCTCCTCTAGGGAGCAAGATGTCCCATCCTGAAGTAGACATATAAAATAGCCTAGGTGCATGCTCACAGGAGTGCCTGTGATGGCAGTCTCGGATGGTGAAGCCTCCATGGCTAGGAGAGGTGTACCCATTCGAGATATGTTGGCTATAGGCAATCCTTGAGGAGTTAGAGCAATCCTGCAATGCAGGGGGGATATCTTAAAAAACATCTCAACTGGCTCTGTGTGTACAGGTGAGACCTCCAGGTGTTCAAAATACACTGTTTCTGCTTCCCCCATCATAACCTGTGCTGACATTTCTTTCATTCCCAAATTTTCCTTTTTTTCAGCTACTTCTTCTCTTTTGTCACTAGATGACAGCAGAGGTCTCATAACATCACACCACTCTGAACCCAGGGCTGGTACCACTTCTGTACTAGGCAGTTCATGGCTGGGACAGCCTGCTGGGTGCCCCAAATCACCCTGATGGCTTTTAACAACTCTTTATCTACTTATTTCTCTGGCAGATTATGTAGAAATACACTATTTAAGTCAAAACTGCCACCTTTTGTGTGGAGCTACTTGTGTGCATTTTCCTGCTTCATCACGTCTGTTGTCCCCATCCTATTTTTAAGAATTTCTCTCACGCCTACTCGATGAATTTTGTTTTAAACTAGGCTTGTGCTCTCCAAAGATGGACACTATGCACCTCATTTAATTTAACAGGAGCGCTCACAGATACAGGCAACTGGAACACCCTCCAGCCCTGTACAACCTAATCCTGTACAGCAGCTGCAGACACAGAGCTGAGCTCCCAAGGAATAGGTAGCTCCCGGCAGGAGGACTTCTGTAATAATTTGGAATTGGCACCTAGATATGAGCATAAATACTTTAGACAGGATGGTTGGTTGGATGGATGGATGGATGGATGGATGGATTTTAGTGCATACAGTAATTACTACTTCTCAGTGGAATGTAGATCAGATAATTGAGAGTTAGATAAGGGGTGGAATGGGGGAGTTTTTAAAAAGAATGATTTAATTATAAATTATTTTATTATCAGGAATTCCTTTACCAGGTGCAGATAACAAGGAAGAAAAGGCTAGGGTTTTTGAAACATGAGTCAATCAAATGGGTGATTTCTGTACCTGGGATGGTCTTGAGGGGGCTGCTTCAGGCCGTGGACTAGCAGAGAGCTCCGCATGAGCGCAGGGACCTTGTCTGATGATTAACTGAACCAGGTCTCTGATCTGTACAAAGGTATTCTGTGGGGAGGATATGATCTATGCTCTTAGGAGAGGCCAGGACACTTTAGGAGACATTCTGTGTGATTTATTCATACTTTCATAGGAGATTCTGGGACAATATTTCACAAGGAGGATTTTCATTACAAAATTCTCAAACCTAAATCCCCAACAGCAATCTTTGGTGCCTGCAGCTCTTGGGCATGATCCAGGATTTTGTCCTTGTCAAAACCAGAGCAGAGGAGATACTGAGACCCTTTGAATCTTTCAGATATTGTGAAGCTAGAAGTTGTATTTCAAGCTTCTTGTCAGTAACTAGAAGAAGCTTCCACGTTGTTTCCTATAGAGATTGTGGTTGTTGCCTTTGTTTTCCCTGCAGTATAATTTTTACTCTCAAAGGCGATAACCTACAGATACTGGTAGCCCTTCATGATCAGTCCTTGGCCCTCTGCTCCTATTGACTTGAATCGTGCAGGATCACAGCCCTAAAGAGCTGTTGTAGTGCATTATGATGGAAAACTAAAACAGTCAGCATTTTCATTTCTGATCACTCAGTCCCCAGCCCTGTCGTGGTTTACCCCCAGCCGGCAACTAAGCCCCACACAGCCGCTCGCTCACTCCCCCCGGGTGGGATGGGGGACAGAATCAGAAGGGTAAAAGTGAGAAAACTCGTGAGTTGAGATGAAGACAGTTTAGCAGGTAAAGCAAAAGCCACGCGTGCAAGCAAAGCAAAACAAGGAATTCATTCACCCCTTCCCATCGGCAGGCAGCTGTTCAGCCATCTCCAGGAAAGCAGGGCTCCATCACACGTAACGGTTACTTGGGAAGACAAACGCCATCACTCTGAACGTCCCCCCCTTCCTTCTTCCCCCAGCTTTGTATGCTGAGCATGATGTCATATGGTATGGAACACCCCATTGGTCAGTTGGGGTCAGCTGTTCCGGCTGTGTCCCCTCCCAACTCCTTGTGCACCCCCAGCCTCCTCGCTGGTGGGGCGGGGTAAGGAGCAGAAAAAGCCTTGACTCTGTGAAAAAAAAAAGGAACGAAAACATCCCTGTGTTATCAACACTGTTTGCAGCACAAATCCAAACCATAGCCCCATGCTAGCTACTGTGAAGAAAATTAACTCTAGAAAACTAACTCTACCCCAGCCAAAACCAGCACAAGCCCACAGCTGGATGTAGGAGAGAAGATGATACTGTTTCTTTGGTGTCATGCTCTAGTTGGTGGTGGTGGAGATGAAGGTTTCTAGGGAATTATGCCTCCCAGTTCATTGTAGCCGTCTAGATATTAGGCAGTCAAACTAAGCTGACAGTATAGGATCCGCGTGTGACAAAATAGCCAGGTGGATAACTCCCCCAAATGGTTCTGCCCTTCCCAAGATGAATATTTAAAATAAGAGTTAGGAGGCATCAAGAGAAACTTGCATCTCTCAGTTGGCCAGGAAGGGAAAGCTTAGATGATTCACTTAGACTCAATCCTGACACTCAGGTGAGATGAATCCCATCCCTGGGAAGGAAGAGCTCAGAGATCATTTGCTGTGTGTCCTGAGCAGCCCAGTGTGTGTCCACCTGAATCCCATGGAATAGGTCAGGGTAGGGTAGGGTAGGAGAGGAAGGGATGGGATGGAATGGGAAGGAATGGGATGGCATGCAGCTGTAGGTAGGCAGAATATTCATAAACAACAACCAAGTGACTTCATTCCACTGAAGTCACTGGTTATGCTTTTTCCCTGATGTCACATGCTTCATCCCCAGACTTGGGAGCTGCCCTATCCCTAGGAGACATGGCTCAGGTGGTGGCTGATAGACCACAGGGAGAGCCTGGCTGTGTTTGGGAGCTGACCCATCACCAGCAGAGGACCTTGAACGTTGCTTGACATGTCGCAGAGCATGAAGCAGTTCCTCTGTGAACCAGCTAGGATCTGTCCATCTGTTTCATGTCCTGTTTTAGAAACTGTAAATCAAGGTAAATCCAGCCTGGAGGTGACAAGTATCTAGGTCACCCTGGCCCTGTCCACAGCTGGCAGAGTGGCGAAGGGAGGGGAGAAGGGTGATGCTTACTGATGAATCAGAGCTGAAAGCAGACCCTTAGAGACATTGGTACAGCCTGAATGTTATAGATCAGCAAGTGCTGACCTAAAACATTCACCTTCAGGTTCAATGGATGACTTCTAAGCCTTGTTACTGCAGTTTTGGGACTAAAAGGGGTCCTGAGAAGCCTCCACAGGCTGAGTCGCAGGAGCAACAGCCTGCAGTTAGGCAGCTACGTGTCTGTGGTACCAATCAAGCTTTTAAATCTGGAAGCATCTGCCCCAGCAGTGATTTGATTTTATGCAATGTATCTCATGCTACTGTATTGCTAAGCATGTCACTAAATCCTCGCACATCAAAGGAACAAAGTAAATCAAGCAAAACTGCATAAGCCACATTACAATTCAGTTTTGGCAAAAGGTGCTTAGACAGCCCTGGAGGCTGCGGTCCTCTAGCTAGCAGCAAAACTCACATAAACCCAGAAGCAGTGCAGTTTTTTCCTGTACCACCAGGCAAAAGGCTTGCAGCTAAGGTTGGATTAGGAACTGGCCTGGAGTCAAGTGGTCCAGAGATCTAGTCCTGAGTGTGATCATAATTTTCCAGGTGGATTGAAGCATTATACTTAACCTTTTTGTGCTCCCATTTCCTGGTACATAATTTTTTCCCCCCATCTTCCATGGGGGAGATGAGGATTAATTAGATAAGGCTGTTTAGTGGAGACCAAAAAGCTTTGCAATTGTTAAAGACTCAGGTTTACCCTTTGCTAGGCCAGCTCACTTGAGTTCCTGGGAGTCAGTATTGCAGGGCAGAATTTGACCACAATTACTGTTAATATTCACTATTTGTAATCCTGTCATAGGGTTCCTGATGCCTTTTGCTGCTTTGCAGGTGTTGGTAGGAAAAGGAAATGGTACTTCAGAAGCCCAGCAGCTATCTTACCCCTTGGGCCACGTTCCAACAGGAGAGCTGTCATTCACTGACAGACGCTGAGATAGAAGTCCCTGGGACAGGTTATTCATTCGGGTCTGATGGATGACAAGTGTGGACGCTGTGTGAAGGCTGGGTAGAGGCCACCGTGGGCTATAGTGGAGAGGATGCTGTGGTGGCGAAGATGCAGTGCAGAAAGTGGTATGACTGAATAATGGGATAAACATCTCACTGTTCCCTCCAGTGATGATGGAGGAAGCCCAGGGGGCTGGCTTAGACTAGATGCCCACTACTAGATGGTCTGCATTAAGGTAACGGAGATCTAAGGCTCGTTGCATTGCATAGGTGGAAGCACTTAGTGCAATACAGAGGCCATGGGGTACCTGGGACATCTGAAAGGGAACTGATAGGTCTGACACAGAATCTATGGGATGCTTGTGCACTCATGGATGAGCAGCTGGAGTCCAGGTAGGACACCAGAGCGTCTCAAATGCACTGAACATGTAAGCATGGGCAGCTAAATAAAGCTGCTAGTCAATACACCCCATGGAGACTGGGGAGCAATTCAGCCTGTATGGAAAGAGACACCTACATCTTCATGGCTCAGTTACTCTCCTGACTCCACGAGTGCCCTGACTAGCTCTTCACATACTTCAGAAAGTGGCTAATGTAGACATCTGCACATAGATGCCTGCACGTAGACACCTATGTGCAGAGCTGAAACCAACCTCTGGGTTCCTTTAATTCAGATCCTCCAACAGCAATACTGAGATCCTCCACAGAAGAAAAGAGAGCCACTCTGGAGGCTGACCATATTTCCCTTAGCAAAAGGAGGTAGGAGCAGGGTTCTCAGGGAATTTGTTCTTGGCCCCAGAGAGGTTGCCATTTGAGACTTTCCAGGTCAGGAGGGTTAGGGAACGTGCAAGCCCTCTTGCCCAGGGCACTTTGCACTGTAATTCCCTAGATTTCTTCTCTTCGTCCCTGAAGCCCTCTCCATCCCAAATCTAACACAGAAACTCAAGACCTCTATTCCAGATATCCCAAGACCTCTTGTCCCATACCAACTCTCTACTCTTCTTTTTGCCATAACACACTGATAATCACGTCTGTCCTACAATAAATGGACTACAGTCACCAGTGTCCTTTAACATGGGTAAAGTCAAACCCAGTTACAATGACCTTTGGTTACTGCTGGACTAGAACATGTTAACATTTATAGACTACCATCCCCATACAGAATATTACACAAGCAACAAATGCAACGCTCTTGGGCTCCCAGGGATCTTTTTCTCTAGAGAATCCAGATGCTTTCCAGGCGCCTGGTAACAGTACAAAATAGTCTGCTATTAAAATTCAAAAGTAAGTAAAATAGCCCTTCCCTGCAGGCTTTCTTTCTATGAGGCATTTCTGATGAGAATCCAGATCCTCTACAGAGGCCTGGCATACGAAATCCAAATTATATAGCTAGCATTCCCCTCTTTAGAAGTGGCTGTGTGAAGCACAAAATCCCTTTGCAGTTCCCTCTGGTGATGAGAGGCAGCTCCTTATGTTCAGAGTGCTCCTCTCAGCATGCCTTGGGCTGAAGGCCTGCAAGGCTTGTAGCCCAGGAGCTACCTCCCCTTCCCGTGGTCCTCCTGGCTAGCCCAGGAGCTACCTCCCCTTCCCGTGGTCCTCCTGGCTCAGGGGAGAGCCCATCTCCTACATGATTCAGAGAACGGTGGAGGGTCCGCAGGCAGAACCACCCTCTTGCTTTCTCCAGCCTCCTGGGACTGCATCTGTCTTTCCATCCCCATCTCTGGAGCCTTCCCACTGACATCTGAAAGGGCACGTCTACAACTACACATTTTGGGCTATTTTGTCATGGGGATAGGTTAAAAATGAGTCATGGTCATTTTCATGAATTAAGTGCACAGCGGAGTTTTTCCACACAGTGAGCCATTATGAACCCATAGGCGGAGGAGATAATTACGACTGTTGTAAAGCTGTGCCTAATTTCCCACTCCATAAAGGGGAGACAATAACTCCCTTCCCTCATGGAGGTGTGTGACGATTTAATCACAAGGGGAGCTCTGTATTTATAGATTGTAAAGACACCACTATGATTATATAGTCCCACCTTCTGCATAACAAAGCACAAAGAACATCAGCCGTTAACATCTGGGTCCAGTTCATAATTTTTGCTTGAGTTTGTAGCACATCTCTTAGAAAGATATTCATGTGACAAATCTGAATATATGTGTGTCAAGTTGTGAACCCCATTTTCTCTGTTGACTTACACACAGCATTGTAAACACGGCGTTCTCCTAGAGAAGCTGGCGGC
>NW_009222059.1:0-73460 GCF_000690835.1 Fulmarus glacialis
AGCCTTGGGTCGGCTGTCTCCGAGCCCTTTTACCCCCCCAAAAGCCACTTCCCCCCCAATACCCACAAAAGCCATCGTCCCCAAAATACCCTCTAAAAGCAAATACCTTCCCCCGCCCCCAATTACCCTAATAAATCCATTCTGTCTCCAAAGCCAGCCCTTCTCCCTGTCCCCCACGCAGCCAGGCTGCCTATTTTTAAGCATAATGTGGTACCCCAGAGTTGCCTTATGAGCAGAGTGATTTCAGTTAGAGGCTGAGCGTTGGCAGCTCCAGGAAGGTAACCCTGCTGCCTCTGCCCATGCTTTGTGCCCAGGTTGTGTGTAGCAAGGGTGTTTTGCCGTTTCTGTGTGTGTCTGTTGCAGTTTGGTGTTTGGCGGTGGGAGCTGTGGGGTGCCCCCCCCGGCATCTCTGGATGGACGGGCTGGTGTGTGGCCGGCGTGGCATGGGGGATTGCAAGCTCTCAAGGTGACGTCTTTTCTTTAGATGTGTGGGCATATCTGGTCAGTGGAACCCATTTTTAGTGTACTTCTTCCAGGATGGTGAGGAAATAGTCAGGAGACTGCACTGATACTAATTGGCTGTGTGTAAGTGAGGACAGTAATTACCTTTCGTATAGGCACTCGTACAGATACCATACTGGAGACCATTTGCGCTGCTATCTAAAAACCAGGTAGACCTGAATTTGGAAATGCTTTTAGCTTGCACTAAGTGAAGTGAGGCAGCATTCCCGGAGAAATAAATATATAAGCACATACAACTGTCTGCTGGATCAGAAACCATGTTTTTTGAGTGCTACGCAAACCTAAAGTGCTGTAGTGTGAAACAGTTGTTTAACATAAGTGACGAGGAAACTTCTTTAAGCTGTGTAGTCACCTCCTCACTTCATCCAGCTGCAGCAGTATCTTTGTTGTCAAAATATTCCTTCCATCTCTTTGCACTGATGCACGAGATAATAGTATTCAGCAAGATCTGTAGAGCAGAGAGCAGCCGCTGCATTGGATGTGTCCCCAGCTGCCACCTTTCCTCCTTGGCAGCAAGTTTCCAAAGAGGTGTGAGTGGGGAGGGTGGCAGATAAGCCTCAAGTCACCCTTGGTGGTGGCTTCCCCTCTGCGCGTGGTAAGCTTTCTTGCCAAAAGTAGAGAATGGGTGTTCTCTGCAGGGCAGCTCATGGTGGGGTGATAGGTGACCCTGAGAGTATACTCACCCCAGCCTGGCGAGGAGGGTGATGGCTGAGCTGGGCCAAAAAGGTGTGGGGGCAGCAAGGGAGTCTAGTTCAGCGCCAGGGTTTACTTTTTGCCACTATTGATCAAGATAGGGATGGCAATTCTCTGATTCAAGGGTAAAAATGCAGGCTTTAGTCCTGCCCGCAGACTGTTTTGGTCTGAAGGGGTCAATGTGAACTTAAGGAATGATTTAATCATGGTGCTACCTGAATGTAACTGAAAGGCAGATTTACTGCTGTAATCTTTTCATGGTACTTAATTTTCATGCGCTTTATTGCAACACTGATTCATCAGGTAAGTGGGAGGGAGGCTTGTACAGTACAGGTGGTTCAGTTTCCATTGCTGGATTAGATATTTAGCAAGGTGCTTTCTTGGCTACAGCAGAGGAAGAATGGCTTTGTGTCCGATATGGCACTGTGGTTTGGAATCTGGGATAACTCTAGTAATCTGTAAGATTTGTTTGAAGTCAGTGTGCTGTGTTCAGAGCAAAACTCAGACTTGACTAATTCATATTATGTTCATAGATCATAAAAATTTTAGTTAAGCTGACCTGAATTGGGTTAGACTCACTTCATGACCAAGGGACCTGTTATCTGCTGGAGGCAATCGTGAGATGGTCGGTGCTGCCAGTGGCGAAGGTCTTTTAGGGGTGGATCGGGGGCTTAAGAGGCAAAAATGAGAGTGCCCTGAAGTGTATCAGCAGGGTCCTGCTGCTTCTGAGCCATGGAGCACAGACCTCCCTCTGCAACACAGATTTGTGCTATTTGAGCTCCAGTTTATTTGGGGAAAAAGCTGCATTTAGTGTTTCTTCTCCTGACCTCCATGCCTTTGGAGCTTTAATAGCACAGTGTTTTCTCAGCCAGAAATGCTGTTCCTCACGCCTCCACTCTTCAACATGAGATGTCTCTGGCAGCACATTGTAGGTGTTTGTGCATGCCTGCTGTGGTTACTAAGGTAAAGGAAACACAAGAAGCAGCTCAGGGAATGGGAACAGACAATCCAAATGCCAAATACATGTGGGCTTGGGCAAGAATGACAGTGATCTGCTAGGCCAGCCTGTCTCAGTGTGGGGCTGGGCTTGCTTACTCCTCATGCAGGCTCCTGACTGTCATTGCTGGCATTTGTGCTGTGCTTTCCAGAGCTCCAAGCTTCTGTGACTGAGCAAACTCCTCCCTGGTGCTGCTGCGTTTGGAGCTCACAGCCCTCCTTATGGAGCAGTGTGGTTGTGGTGCATTTAGTTGTACAGGGCTGTGTCTAAATCACAGGTTCTGCCCTCATCCCAGCCGCTCCCCACCACTGCGGCTTTTTCTGGCCATGCAATGAAGGAGGAAGGAGAAAACCATCCTGAAAAACCACCCTTTTGATAAGTAGCTGCTGAGCCTCTGTGGAGGGCTAAGGAGCAGCGTTCATCCTGCCTAGACCATTCTGCCTGCTGCTTTATTGCTCCAGAGGATGAGCTGCTGAGGACTTTGTCCCAAATCCCAAGTGGTTTTCCTCCCACCTGTCTACACGCTGCCCTGGTTTTGCAATCTCATCTTCCCATTGTACCTGCCTGCCTTCTTCATGTCTCCTCCCCATGGTGATGGGTTACTCTTCAGGAGCAGTTTTCCTGCCTGCAAAATTTAATACCCACGTGCTTTTGCTGTGATACTAATAGGACACAGCACATTTTAGCATAGTGTATATTTTAAGCCAGCCTTCAAATAGTAGCAGCTCTGAGACTCCTTGTCGAAATGCTTCTGTCCATTGCTACTCTGGAGGTGGTGGGAGCAAAATTAATTTATGGATGCTTTCTCCCAAGCTTGGAATGTGAGATCAGGTGAGCCAGGAAATACCAAAAACTTCCCAAAATAATGCCTGCTGACCAGGAGTATTTTATCACTGAGGGACTCAAAAGCCAAGACTGCTTCAATAATTTCCACATTTCTGAATTATTGGAATACTGTTTCAAGGTGTAGGGGTGTTGTGCTTGCCTCAGGCTCTAGGTACTGTATATGCATCTGGTTAATACAAAAAGATCAAGGGATTAAAGGGCAATATTCTGCAAAATTGGAAGCAGCTGACAGCAAGCTAAAAAGAGTTATCCTTAAATGGTTTCTGCCCATCACAAAAGGAGAATGATGTAAAAAATGGATTTTTTTTTTTTTTTTTTTTAGGTTAGAATACTCCAGCTGCTTGTGTGTTGTTTGGTTTGTGTGGTGGCGTCTGTTTTTTTTTTTTTTCCTTTCAACCTGGGTAAAAAATGTGGGCATATCCCTTGTTCTGTAGTCTCAGATAGTTTTGTGTTGTGTTTGTAGAGCTACAGTTGAAGTTGTGCCATTATTTCCCTTATGTTCCTTTTGGATTGAAGGATTTATAGATGTGTAAATCAAACTCTAGATCGAAAAGGCTCTTTTCTCCTCGTTTAATAAACAGCTTGGTGTACACCTAGGCTTCCTTTTTGAAATATGTCACTGAAGTCTGTGCTGTGGGCCAATATCAATAACCTTATTGTGCTGGCAGCCTTCTTGATAATAATTTTTTTACGTGTTTTGTTAAACTCCAAGCTGAGGTTTGATTTCTTGGGTATCGGCTGTAGGGCTGTGTGAATTTGGGTGTTTTGGCAACCCGCTTACCATTCGCGTGATTATAGTACCAGTGTAAAATTAACCAACTAAAGGCAAAAGAGAAATACACGTCCTTAATAAACTGGGATGTGTGCAGCTATCCTTGTGTGTGTGGGGGGAAACCCAACACCGAGTCTGCCTGCTTCATCCTGTCTAATCTGTCAGTGAATCAATCAATGTGAAATTGTACCCCCAAGAAATAACGTAATAGCTATTTTGTGTATATACCCAAAATGGGATGCTACTGAAGTACCCCAAAGGGTATGCTGTCTTAATTGATCAGCAGAGGCTAAGATAAAAGACTTGCTGCTTATCTTTATAAGATGTGGAAGAGGGACATTGAGTGATGAAATGTCTAGTTCTGTGTTTAGTGGAAAGCTTGAATGTGAACTTGGTCCTTCTGCATCCCAGCCCAGCACTTTGAGCACAAAAGCAGTGTCCTGGTAGCTCTCCTTTAGTTTTCTTGATGCAAAAACATGAGATTGCTCTAAAAGGCACATTAATTTCCATGCTAATGCAGTTTGTTCCAGACAACTGTTTGGTGTTGTTGCTCCTTCCCACCTTCAGTGCTGGCAAGACAGTTTGGCTTTTGTTACCTATGTGGTTTGATGCCAGTTAAGAGTGCAAAGCCTACGCTAGCGTTGCACTATTCAATTGTTTTGCTGTTTTCTCAGATTATAATGACGGGGAGTTCTCTCCTCGCAGCAAACAATTGCCATGTCCCAGTGAGGAGAGGAAGGGAAGTCTGCTTCATTGCGTTGTGTGGGTAACTATTACTCATGGTGGCTAATCCTGGCAGAATGAAAAGAACAATTTAATTTTTTTTTTAAACTCTTCTTTTTGCCTTTTTTCTTTTTAGTATGAACTTCAGCATCGGGAGAGAATCACTTTTATGTAGTAGTGGGACGTGACCGAGGCTTTTTGACACTTTATCAAACATTGCACAGTTCACTCAGGGAGCTGCTGCTGGCTTATCTGTAAAATCCCTGGAAGGTGAATGTGAAATTGCCACTGGAATTAATGCTGGGCCATGGGGTTATTTGGGTAAGCTCCTGGCACAGATGCAAATAGATGAGATTTCCATTTTATAAGATGAATCTTTCTGCCTTTTCTTGCTGTGTTGCTTTGAAAAGAACCTCATGCAATGCTGCAAGCCTGACAGTTGCTGATACAGTGAATGATTTTTTTTTTTCCCCTTACCTTACTAAGGAAAGAAATCTAGATTTGCAGATCGTTTCATGACTTTTTCTTTCATATGTGGGTCAAAGACAGTTGAGGTCTGAGTAATACAATTTTTTTTTTCCATAAAGTTGTAAATCCTTACTTAGATTATGAACGCTTTCTGTGAACACTGAACGCACCATGAAAATTACAGCACTAGTGGGCAAGGCAGTAATTTAAGCTGCTTTCCATGGAGCTCTCTGTTATTGTCAATCTAGAGCAGGATACAAGTGTGTTAGGCATGAAATACACAGTCTTTGTATTTTTGAGTTCGGTTTAAAATAGATTTTCTTCTTTCTATTTTAACACCCGTTAATCTGGCCCAACCTCCTTGTCTTGCTCTGCCTTTGTAACATTCCTCACTGAAGAGGAGATGTAATTTGCTAAGAGTGGATATAAATGAATTTTTTTGTTTGTTTTAATTCAGGTTCAGTGGATGCAAACCAGGCCCCGTAACTTTTTGACTGATGATCCACCCAGGCTTTGTTGCCTGTAATCACTCTGCTGTTACCACCTGAATTTCTCTCTGGACTCCAGGTCATGGGAGGCACATTGGCATACCTGCACTCATTTATTCATACATCTATGCATTGCAGTAGACTTGGAGAGCTCTAGTTGTGGACAGGGCTGGAGGCTGTGTAAACCAAGCCCAGACTATCAGGCATCTAACCTAATTTTTTCCAAGCTGGTATTCAAGTTCTGGCTTGTGGAAACCCTCAGTGTAGGTGCTGAAAGCTTTCTTTTCCAAGAGGGTGAGGTGCCCTGAGAAGCTGGGAGGATCCCCTAGCCATGAGCGTATCTGAGGAGTGTGGTATAGGGTCTCCTAATTCCTGAGCGCCCTGAGAAGGTATGTGGCCAGGGTATGTTAACATCCCATACCTTTTTCATCTTCTCTTATGTCTGCTTGGATTACATGTTCTTTGGTGTCAAGGTCTATCTTTTATCGTAAGTTCACACAATGTCTAGTGCAATGTGGCCTTGTCTTCTGCTGGGCTGTTCTGTAATATGAATAACAATAATCCCATCTTGTGTAAGCAAGATACTGAATAACTCCTCTAAATTAGCTAAGAGAATGGGTGCAACAGTGCCAGTTTTATTCTCTTCTCTGAACAGGTGCATCCTCATGAGGAAATAAAAGGTAGGTAGGGACCAAGTGAGAAACATTGAGCAACAACCAACTGTGACTCAGAAGTAATTTAACCACAATAATCCCCACAGTGCTAAAGATTCCTTTTCCCAGAAATGCACAATATGCTGTTCTCTGCTATAAAGCTGTCGTCAATTGACATCACTGTGTTAATATAAGCCTTGCTGTTATCCAGAAGATGCACAGTTAGCAGAGAGCAGTTCTAGTGCCTGCTGCTAATTATTGCTAATGTTCTTGTTGTTGAACAACAATATAATAAAGATATTTCCTGCTTAATATTTTATTCCTGATGACTGGTATGCTTACATTGTGTTAAAAATAATGCTTTTAATATCAGTTCAAGTATTACCAAGCCGGTGTTTGATTTATTTATGAGAATATAGAATGACCATTTACCAAGAGCCTCTCTTGGATACCTCTTGTAGATGCTTTGCCTTTTTTTTTTGCTGAGTAGCAGTGTAGAAATTGCTTTAAACAGACTGACCTTCTAGGAAAGATCTGTGTTTGGGATTTTCACATCCTTCCGTGGTACAGATGTGCTTAGGCATGAAATCCATGTCTGCACTTTGTCCTCACAAATGAAATCACTTTGACTGCAATGGGATTGCTCTAAATAGGGACTTGTTTGTGTGAGTCAATGTTTGCAGAACTGGATCTTCCAAGCTTTTACCACTTATCACCATATGTTTATTAGACGGCATGTAAATGCACATGGCTTCTTACCTGATTTCCTCCTGGCCTCTGTAGTTTGATCTCCTGTGTTGTGTTTGACATCCTGACCCTCTTGAATTCTGTGTGTTTTCCCGTTGACTTCACGGCAGCGAAGAGCTTTTTATCCTGTGTGTGTCTCAGAAGAATCACATTAACAATACATGGCTAGCCAAAGAGAACTTTTGCTGGAAGCACACAAAGGCAATCATTTGCCTTGTTATTTTGTAAAATGCAAATTTTTTCCTCATATAAAAAAAGGAAACTTCATTGAGGTGAATGAAAGTGAACAGAGAATTGGTGCTCAAGTACTGTCTCCGCAATGCGAAAGGGACATTGTGCTATCATTAATGAGATTCTCCTGTTTTCCCTTGGAGATGTGGTATTGAATTTGGAAATAGGATTTGAACAATTTTCAGCTAAACGTCTTACTTTTCTGCTCACTGAATAGATACAAACACTTACTGTTTAATAGCTAGATTCACTTTTAGCTGATGAAGTTTCATAGAGGTAAGATAATAGCTCTGAAAAAGTAAGACTTTTTTCTAGGCACTATTTAATTTGCCATAATTATATTAAGTGCTAAATTGAAAGGGGCTTTTCTAGTTAAGATGAGGATAATGAATAGTTCTGCATTATTACCATAGCCACGACAGGGGAAGAAAGAAGAGATTTAAGTTTGCTCCAGACAGAAAGAAAATCTGCATCAATGTGGTCCTTAATAATTTAGCTTCCCCTCTTTATTGCTGATTCCCAGGTTTTGGAGAAGAGCTTTCTGCCCTTTGTACCTCAGGGATGCAGCAGTTTTTGAAAGGAAACAGCAGATGCTGCAAGTGATAATGGCTGAGGAAATAGAGTGAAGAAGCAGATTGCACCTTCAAGGCAAGCCTGGAGCTATAGAAGCAGGGGCACTGCATGGAAAATGCTATTGCAGGAGTCAGCTCTGAAGGCACTGGATTGTAGCATAGCTCCCCAGAGGCTCTACTCCCTCCGTGCTTTGCCCACGCTGCAGAGCAAGGTGTAGTTTGCTGCTGTTTTCTGCTTGTAGCAAGTTGCAACAGCTCAGGTCCGCGGGCTGGCCGGGCTGGTTGAGTGGGTGCATACCAGCTCCCCGTGCCATCCGCCAGCACCTGCCTCTGCTGCTCTTCCCCAGCTGGAGCTGCGGGCAGCTCGTGTGGATGGTTGCTTCCCTCTGGCTCCCTTGTTTGAGTGCCTGAGCAAATCACAAGGTGTGCAGAGCTGTATATCCTATGTAAAAAGTCAGCAGCTCTTTGTTTTGGCATGTTTGGTGCAAATGAGGATGGCATCTTTATGCTTTTAATGTGGAGCTGCTGTAAGCACAGCCTGCCTCTCCATGTGGATAAAAGTGATTTATTTGGGACAGGATTTCACCAGGTCTTCAGAAGTTGAAACTCTCAAGGGGAAACCAAAGCGTGTTCCCTCGTTTATTCACCTCTGTACCCTGGGGTCCAAGACACCACTTCTCTGCAGTATTCCCTCCACTTGCTTCTCTTGCTGTCTTGCTAGGACTGCTGCCAAGCTGATCCACAGATGACTTGTCCTATACGAGCATTTGTCTTCTGGGAATTGTACTTGGGCCATTCTCTTACCTCTCAAAGTCTATCGAGAATGCACGTGATTGTACTTGACACTTGTGATCTGGGCTGGATGTGAAGCCCTGGGGAAAGGCAGTGCATGAATTATTTAATCTCTTGAGCATACCAGTCCCCTGTCTAAAAAGCATTAAGTAACTTTGAGCTCTTTGCTTGATTTAATAGAGGGTTTGTGTCAGCCTCACTTGAACTTTGGAAAGCTGAATATTTTGAGCACTCAAAGTTCATACCCTTTTTCCAAATTCCTTGGACTGCAACATGGGAGACGTACACCAATGTAAGCAGTGTCTGCTTCTAGGTGGGTCAGAAATATTCCCGATAAATGTTCTGTTTTCTTCCCTTCCCTCCCTCCTTCCCTCCCCCAGTAATTTGGTACTTCTGGATTCAGACAGGTTGAGGCAATGAAAGTAGGATAATTTTGTGGTTAAGGCATTTGGCTTTGGATTCAGATCAGTGTTGGTTCCTGCTTCCATCACAGGCCTTGTGTAGCTGTGGGGAGATCGCTTGCACCCCTGTGCCTCTGTCTGCACTGGAAAAATAATGAACAGAAAGTAAGTTTTGGGGTTGGGTTTTTATTTATTTTCCTGTGCTGACGGCCTACAAGACTATGTTATGAGGGTAGGGAGAGGATCTGATCTCTTCTCTGGGTTATTTGGCCCCGTCGGCCTGCCCTGTCCCAGCCAGAGTGTGCCTGTTTACTCTCTGGATAAAGCTAGTGAGAAATCTTCAGGCCCATCTTTTTTTTTTTTTTTTTTTTTTTTTTTGCTGGCACTTTTTTGTCATGCTCTTTGCTTTCATTTAATGTCAGAATTAAAGGGTGAGTTAAATAGTGTAGCTCTTAATAATGTTTTGAAAATGAACTGAGCTGCACACATAGTGCCCGCAGGAAGCCTTGAATTATACCATAGTATTTCTAATGGGCAGTCCTACTGCGCTGTAAGCTGTTGGCTCAGTGAGTCTATCTTAGATGAGCTACAGATGAGACTCCCCATACTGTAAATATCTGTACCATTTAGTTTTGAGTACCAGAAAATGAAATGGCATATGAAATAATAAAAATGTTTATTTTACTGAAGTCAGTAAAGCAATTTTTTCTTCAGGCTGATTTGGAAATGGACCTTAGAAGAATTAAGTGGAGAATAAATGCAGTGTTTAGGGGCTAGAAATGCTTAACAAGCAACACAAGCTGCCTGTCGCAGGCTGCCCAGCTGGTTGCTTACAGTGCAGCGAGGTACAGCACTCGGGCAGCCTGGAGAAAGACTCCACAGCACTTGGCATGGTGATCTCGTAAGGTGCTTATCTGGTGAGTAAGTGGGCTCTGGTAGGAAGTCTGGAGATTGCTTTTTGGACAATTCAGCTTTTCTTTGCATCCTGGATTTTAAAGCCAGAAGTATCAGTCCTATTGATCTCATTTGACTTTGCATCTGCAAGCCACAGGATTTTAGCTTGGGGTTCTTACCTCATGTCTAGTAACTTCTGGTTGAACTACAGTATGTAACTTAGGCATGCAGTGCATTTTAATTTTTGTTGGTGATTCTTTTGTGCTCTTCAGCAATGTGTGAAAAGGGTAATTATCTTTACAATAAAAGATGTGTACTTTCTCTCTCATCTGGCTTTTTTCTAGCTTCTTTTCCAGTGTTCCAATGTTTTCCAGTTTCTGACATCTTTTTCCTCTAAGTAATTGCAGTCTATGACCAGGTGATGCTTTAAGTGTCTTTGATTAGTTAAGTAGGTTGAACACCTTAAATCTCTCATTGCAGTTGATTTAAGACCTGGAGACAGCCTTGTGGTTTTTTTCTGGGAACTTTCCAATTTTTCATGATGCTGTATTTCAGGTGAAGATAAAGATTGCATATGTTATGCCAGCAGTGATCTTGCCACTGCCACATACAGAAGTAAGGCTGCATTCTGGCTCTTGCTTTTTTTTGTTCCTTCCCCGCCTTGTTTATGCTTCCAGGAATTGAGCAAGCCCTCTTCACCCATGGTATTGCACTTGGCATTCAGACTCTGTTGGTTATCTATAATTCTTTATAAATCAGAGCCATTTTGGAAAACTAAGTACGTGTCTGGACAGAGAGGAGGGGGCGTTTTGGTCTGGTATGTGGCAACACAAGGTTATTTATCATAGATTGTGCTCTCTGCACTTTAATAATCTGCTGACATTTTGCCAGTAATAAAAAGGTCAAGGAAAAAAGTTACTTCCTACAAATCATGGCATTTGATTGTTCTTATTATTAAACAGCGCATGGTTTCCTTGCAATGAAATTTCAGCCATCCAGACCTTTGTAAAAGATGAATTACCAGCTGGTACAAATGTATAAAAATAAAAGAGCAGCTTTCCCAAGCATCCTTTGTGCCGCCGGCCCCTGTTGCAGTGATACCTTTCCTAAAGCAGGGTATAGGGAAGATGCAAGGAAAAAGTGTGCCTTGAACACTGAATACAGTAGTGAAAAGAAATGATCAGAAGCTGATGCTTGGAAAATGAGACATTAAGTTAATTTAAAAGGCTGCTAGAATCATCTCTCTACTCTCAGGTTCACAAGATCTTATATATTCCTAATTTTTAGCAGTGGTTTTCCATGTTACCAATTAAGAATCCTCTGTTATATCCAAAGTACAATAATTCAGTGAAATACAACATTGCATCCTTTTTTTTCTTTGCCTCCAAACTTCCTATTGATTTTTATCTGAGATGCCTCAGTTTGAAACTGCAGTGCTGTTTTTCATCTAACCCCAAATGGCCTTTACTGATACAGAAATCATACTGTCGGAGGCAAGGCTGTGGCTTAAATATAACCGTAGTGGTTGGGCAGCAGATGAGCGTCGGCAACCAAGTTGGAGGTGCTATAACACCAGCCCTGATTGGGGGCTTGGGTGGGTGCGTGGGACCTCAAAGGGAAAGGTGCTGGCTCCTCGCAGGGTTACTGTTTATGGGGGCAGCAGGCATTTGTGGCAGGTTGATGAGTGTTAGTGCTGTGAATTTGGGTAGTTTGTTGTTTTGCACAAAGAGGCAGCACAGCTGGTGTATTTTTGTTAAAGAAAATGAACAAAAGTTTCTTGCAGGGGATTGCTGGCTTGTTTCTCTTGTAATGGGGCATTTGCTGCTACCCCTCCTTAAAGCATCTCTGTAGATAGCTAAGAATGCATGCCTAGAAAGCTGAATTATTAACAATTATATGGCTACGGTGGACAGAGGAATTGTGTGCTGCAGTTCTTACTGCCAAACCACCCTCAAAATGAATTTGAATGTAAATACTTTCAAAAAAGGGAGTGTTGAACAGTCTGTATTGGGGGAAGCAGCATGTGTAGTCTCTGGCTAAGTGAGTCAGGTTTTTTTAGCGTTTTACAGTGTCATTACATGAAAGTTCGGTGGGCAGAAGCTGCATATTTAGCTGCCCAAGAATTCAATATTGCTATTAATTGGTATTGGAAACAAGCCAGATCCACTTGAAATGGATTTATTTCAAAAAGTGCTGTTTTGCCATTTGAATTACTTCAGTCAAAGCACTCTTGGGCAACTCAGTGGGTTTTACTTTTTTACAGAGCATTGTATGTGTTGGGACTCTGCACAAATTGGTCCTGGCAGCGGCTGCTGCATTATAAAATGCTGAAATGTGCTGGAGCTGGAGCGAGCTGCTGGCTGTGCGAGGGCTGAAGGAGCATTCTCGGCTTCCTGCCGTCCCAAGGGATATGGGGAGTCACATTCATGCCTGCTTTTCTAGCCTTTTATATTTAAATGTTTTAAAAGCTTATCGTGCTTGTGCAGAATAACACAGTGTGTTTCTGTACTTGCTTTCTACCAAACAAACATGTTGCTCTTCTTCACCCAGCAAATGTGTGCAGGGTACCTAGACTGACTTATTAGAAAACACCTAAGGGTTCACATTTAGCACATGAAGTACAAAAATCTTGAGGTTTACCTTTAAAGTATGTTTTTCTTAGGATGACTTACATCTGGAGGTCATTCTTTCCTCTCTAAGGTCATTTCTACTGTAAGAAAGGATGCAGAAGGTTTCCCTTTTGAAAGCATCCAGCGTTGCTCTGTTTGGGTTTGTGTGCTGGTCCTCCTGCTCTCTGGAGCACGTCTCTCACAAAATACAGTCATTTCTGCTCCTGAATTCTTTGTTTAGCCAGCACTGTCTTTAGGCAGGCTGAGAGATAAAGGTGGAAACTTTGAATGAGACTGGAGAACTGATCCTAATTTCAGGAAGGTCAAGAGCTGAATAGGGAGGGAGCAGGTGGGCAGGATGCTCTGGGGCAAACACATTGTGTAATGCCCGCGCCTGTGTACACACGACAGTGATATCTTTCTTACAAGTCTGTCTGATTGATGTTACATTTCTTGTTAATCAGATACCAGTGTTATCTCATCCTGGAAATTTCTGTGGCTTGTCTCCACCCCAGCTTAAAATTGGACTTAATGAGCAGCTTCCGGAAAGTGGGGAAAAAAGTATGTCGTGGCCCACCACTCTGTTTTCATTCTGATTTACTGGGCCTTTTCTTGATATTTTCACTAGTTCTTCATAGACTTTGGGTGGATTGTTAACAAAAAACCATTTATCGGGCTGTGTTTTTTCATCAACATAATTCAAGGAAATGTCTTCCACTTCTCATATTTAAAAACTAATAATAAATCAGGCAGTTATGCAAATATCAGAGGCTTTTCTGTGGTCACAGAAAAGAAAGACAGAGCCGAGGAAAGGAAGGCAGGGTAATACCATGGCATTTGAAACACTTTTTTGTTTTCATACAGATATTTTTAGCTAATGGTAATTTTTTTCTTTATGTGAGTTGATGTGTTGTGTCAGTGCTAGAAACTGCCAGTGTAGATGTCTGTCCCAGGGAAAAAATACCAGTTGACATTGAATACATTCCAGGTACTGCTGAATAAAATGATGTTAAGGAAACATAAGGAATGCTTCAGCAGCTCTTCTTATTAGTAGTAATAAAATCCAGATTAAAAATTGCAGCCCCAGTTAAATCAAGGTTTAATTAGACTTGCAGTTTTTGAGAGCCTTTGCTTTATTTCCGAGACTATCTTCCTGCTGTTTCAGACACCCCACTCAGGTAGACACTTTCTTTCCTTCATTTGGTGCAGTCCTTCCCAGGAGAGGTGGTCTAAATTACTTTCAAAGAAAGTGATAAATTGTTTCCAATCTCTCCTTATATTGAAATGGATTTTTTGATTCTATATATCCATTTAGGCCCTGATCTAAATCCCACTGAAGTCATTGGAGGGAGGGGGGACGCAAAACAGATGATGGGAACAAGAAGTAAATCAAGCCCATGGGTTGTACTCATGGCTTGAATACGTAAAGGCATTATCTTTGTACACATTTGGGCTTTTATTGTGGTCTTGTTTTCTCTGAGCCGAGCTCGTTTCATGGACTGACAGAGTGATGCAATGGACCTGTAGAATGTTGGGGACCTGCCGTGTTTGTAGGTGCAAGCAGGACATGCCCTTTACTAGGTGTTTATGAATTTTCCAGTATGCATGGCAGCAGCTGCTCTAGAAGTGTAAAATGATGCAAAATGTGTGTAAAATCAGGACAGAGAATCTCCCACTGTCTCCCCCAGGGCATGCAGAGGTCAGGTACCTTGCGCTGAAAACGTTTTCTTCTGTGAAATTTTATTTCCACACTGGGGAACCCTGACTGGGTATGTGTTCAGCACTGCCTCTTCTCAGGGCAAGGAAAGCTGGGAGCAGTGATTCGACATCTTTTTTCAAAAAGAAATAGCACTAGACACTCACAAAAAAATCCCGTTCCTTGCAGGATAAATGAAGGCAGCTCCAAGACTCCTATAATTTATATGCTTTCCTTTTTGATGCTGTCGCTGGGGAAAATAACAGCATGCCTGCTCGCCGACCAGAGATCTGCTGTGCCAAAGCAAATAATTGCAGCACATGGCAAGCAGAGAAGGCACCAAGGTGTTTGATGGATGAGCATTCCTCCCCCAAGCAGAGAGGAATATTTGTGAGAAGCTAGTAATATACTCTGGTTGAAATGGCTCATTCACTGTATTAAAATTCCCAATCAAGTTGCCCAGCAGAGACTTGAGCAGCTGGTGTAGGAACAGAAATCACTATAGATAAATCATGTTGGCACCTAAATGATTGTGGGCCCTGATCAGGCCATGTTACCATTTTGTCTTTGGTGTCAGGGAAGATTTCATTGTGTGATGACTAAAATTTTTGCCAGCTCCTTCCCTTCCTCTTATAGCTGCCTCAGTTCATCTGAAAGAAGATGCTTGGCATGTTACGCTGCTGTTGAGGTTTGATACTGCGGTAGTGTCCCAAAGTCCTTATCCTTGATCAGGGCAAGATGCTGCTCAAACCGGTCCCAGAGAGCTGGTGGTAGAGGACAGTAATAAGCTGGATGGAGAGCTGGAGCATCGATCTGGATGAGCGTGGCTGCTGAAGTGCTCTCCAGAAGTGAGAGCAGTTACAGCTAGCTGTGAGGGCGGAGACAGGCTCCTGCGCTGTAGTTACTAAGGCTGGTGTTTTAATTGCTGCTACTTGCTTCAGAGGTGTGCTTGAAATTAAGAAGGTGCTTTACAATAGCAGCATTTAACTTCTTTCTGTCATCTGCTTTCTTTTTAATCGATCTGGGCTGGGATTTACCAAGGGAGGCTTCCCGAGCTGTGTAAATCCCTTGAAAGGGTGTGGGCACTGGGTTCCTAACTCTCCCGGAGGTGATTTGACGTTCCCCCTAAGACAGGGTAATCGGGCTCCTCTGCATGCCTGGTTGTGCAAGCCCACTGCGTCCCATGTATAAAATCCAATGGCTGCTTAAGCTGATCCGAGGGAATGCTGGCCCACCTCCTTTCTGTCGCATAAACTGAGGGACATCCCCGGAGGCCTCATGATTGCTGAATGCAAGGCAAGAGGAGGGAGTGTGCAGCTGGAGGGAGAGGGGAAAGCCTGTGTTTGTGCAGTTAGGTGAGGCATTGCAAGCCCACTGCGTCCCACGTATAAAATCCAATGGCTGCTTAAGCTGATCCGAGGGAATGCTGGCCCACCTCCTTTCTGTCGCATAAACTGAGGGACATCCCCGGAGGCCTCATGATTGCTGAATGCAAGGCAAGAGGAGGGAGTGTGCAGCTGGAGGGAGAGGGGAAAGCCTGTGTTTGTGCAGTTAGGTGAGGCATTGAACTACAGCCCTTTGAAAATTGCTAGTGGGAGAGTGGGCAAAACTGCCCTATTTCAGAGCTTCTACCCATTCTTCCAGCTTTTTTCCAAATTTAAATGAGACAGAGACCAAGGCTGGAGAGACAGATTGCATATGACTAGATGTTCAAAATTAAAGCTCTAGTATGCAGGTATAGTCAAAATAGCTGGGACAGTGCTTCTCAAAAAGTACTTTGCTCATCCATTTGTTAGGGATAATACTAAATATCCAGGACAATATTGTCAGTTTCGGAGATTCTGAAGTTGTAAGAAATTGTGAAGCTCAGTTTAAAAATAGAAACTTTAGGAAGGAGGGGGGGTTAAGAAGCCCTCTTTACTGTTAAATTTTTAAAATTCTAGCTTATGCTCCATGCACACTTCCAAGCTTTTCTTTCCAAACAGAAAAGTATTTTCGTTTTTTTTTTTTCAGGTTTTACCAACAAATAAACAAACATACATCTTTTCAAAGCAATCCCCTGAGATTTAAAATGAAAAAAATACTGTGAAATTGATTACAAAATGGTAAATCATAGCAGCCCTAGTTGTTAAAACACAAAATAGAGCCACCATCTCTTTATCATCCTCTTTCACACTCCCAAAACCTTTCAAGTTTATGAATAGTAGCTTTGGTGCCAGAGGAAGCCATTTGCTCAGTAGGAGAACAAAATATATTGGACTTAACTCCAAGATAATGCTATGGATGGGTCATGGGCCTCTCTGTTGGCATGTAAACTCTGTGGATACATGCAGATAAGAGCATGAATATAGGTTTGTTCATAGGAAGTGGTCAGTACCGGCACACTTACTTGTAGTCTGGAAGAGAGGTAGACGTGTGTGCCAGGCGCTCCTCCTGGGCTGCTGCATCTCCTTTCTCAGGAGGCGGGCAGAGAACATAGCAGTGTGCATAACTGCGTCTGGTACTTGCAGCAGCGCGCTTGTGGGTGTCTTTTATACAGCGCTGTGCCGTGCTTTCATTCACTTAATGTAATTGGCAGTCTTTATTCAGGATAACACTCTTGCCAATTGATGTGGTGGTAATTAAGGTCACTGTTATACATTCTGTACACACTATTGTACATTATGTACTCATTGGAGGAAGACGGGAGAATAGGTGAGGAAATGCTAGCTTTGAAGAAGAGGAGTGGTTGTGCCAATTATCTTGGATAAGTTGTTCAGTGACAGTTAATCTGTGTGAGTGAAAACAAGTCCTCTGTGATGCTGTGCCAAGGTCAGGAATTTGAGCTCTGTTTGGAGAGTGAAAGTTAGTCTTGCAGATTAAAGCTCCTTAGAAGAAAACATCTTTATTGCATAAATTGAAGCAGAGCTTTTCCAACTCTGTCATCCATATAATCTTCTCCCCTTGGTGCCCAGAAAAGGACCATGGCAGAGTAGAGCTAAGACTCCTTCATATGAAGCGTTCAGCAACGTAGGGGTGTAACACAGTGTGTTTGTGAAACTTGTCCTGGTGAGGGTATGCCCACGTGCACACGTACGCACGCAGGCTGCCAGAGGAGATCAAGCAATGTGTGCACTTGATTTTGTGGGAGAACGACTACTACAAAAATACATTATCCGTTGCTATCTGTGGTGACAACAGAGCTGTACTGATTTATACCGCCTGGAGCTCCTGCTCAGTATGCTGCTACATTTTTACTAGGTGGAAAATGGTCAAGTTCAGAAAGGTGACTGACTTTATTTTGTCCATGTTTTTTCATTTTGCAAATAGGATTGAGTCAGCACTTGATATGTTGGAGGTTGAACTACATTTGCCATACAGTCCTTCTAGTAGCTGGTAATTTGGGGTATCTGGTTCATCCATATGAATCACTCTATTGTGGCAAGGCCATTTTCCTCTCTCTCTCTGCCTTCTATCTAACCAGACACCATCTCGTAGGCATTTTGTTCAATATCTGTGGAAATAATTTTCAGTTCACTTCATATTTGGGTTATATGTGTCTGTCCATGTCCCCTTGTCCCCCCATCTCTGCTGTTAATGGCACATATATTATATAGACTATCCAGAAATCGACATTTCATTTTAATCTCTGAAAAGTAATGCTATAAATTCCATGATAGGCTGCAGTATGTAGGACATGTGGTCTGTGATGCTAACCAAGGCGAGATGCCCCTTTATCTCATTATGTTGGCTTTGCTGATATGTAATCACACCCATTTTAGTATGTACTAGTACGGTGTATTTTAACATCCACAGCAGAGTATAAATATAGTACTTTCCGTATATAGCTTTTTTCTTTAAGATAGTCACTTTGTATAAATAGTACTGTTTTCATGCAGAGATTGCTATGTGTTCACTTGCCTATACAGATGAGTGTGTAAGGTCCTGGATGTGGAATCTCATTGACTTCATTATCCACTTACATTGGTGTGCTTGAATGAACATGACCTCAGTATATAAAATGCCATCATATAGTTTACACTTGCCTCTCCTGCAAAGTGTGTATATAGAAGGGAATTGATGACCTAAAAGATAGTTACCTCCGAGCATTAAGGGCTTGTTCATTGCAAAGAACAAGTTGGATAGATTGGTCCTTCAAATATGAAGTGTTATTGGAGCTCAGCACCATCAGTACTTCTAGTGCAGTGTGAAAGCAAACATTGAGGCCCTGAATTCCTTTGCAAAACAGGATTGCTGTGTTCCAGGCAGCCTGCCGGCGGGTGCCTCCACCAGCCCCGGGGTCACCCGCCCTTTGCAGCGTGGGTGCTCTGACTGCCGGCCTCTTCTCTCCTCCACTCTTCCCTGCGCTCTCCAGCGCAGCCTGATAAATTAGTCCTTCCAAGTTAATTTGTTGTGGGAAATGGCTCCCAGCAGCTTCTTTCCTTATTGCTGATCCATCCAGGGAAAGTCATTACCACTTGACTCCTTTCTGACCTATCTGTAGGTAAGTTTTATTATCTCTCAGTCTGGGGCTTTTTTTCCCTTGCATGTTTGGGGTGATATCCCCTTCTGTCGCTGAGGCACTGTAAGCTTAATTAATATGTACCAAATGCACTGGAAAACCTGAAGGGCTGTATTTGGTAAGGGGCAAAATAGTGCTGTCAAACAGTAGGATTTTTCAGAAATACCCCACTGCTCACATGTAATTGAAACCAGGCTTTTCCAGAGCGTCTCACTTGCATGGGGATCTGCCACTGCTGGAGAGCTGCGAGTACAGACACACCCTGTAATTGCATAAATGCAAAATGAATCTAAGGGGGACAACATCTATTAGAGTTATATTTTGGAAGGTAGGATTGTTGTTAGGGTTTTGAGATTTGGGGTTTTTTTAACTGTTTATGAACAGAAAAGCTGCCATTGCTCTGAGAAGGCTGTGTGAGCATCCCTGGGAGGGGATGAGCCCGGGCAGTTTTGGGGATGAGGCTCGGGGCTCCCTTTGCTGCTACTGAACACGAGCACTCACACCGCGAGAAGCACCAGTGCCGGGTGGTATGCACCAAAGCCAACTGGGCAGAAGGGCAATGCAAATCAGATAAAGCAGGTTCTTGAACAGATTAAGCTTTATGCTTTAATAAATCAGAACATAAATGTCAAATTCCTTATAAATACCAGGCAGTGCGCAGCTGCATTGAGCTAGCATAGCTGCTCTGGTCTGCTGGGTGGGAAAGCAAGGTCGAGCTGTTCTTCCACGAGCCAGAAATATGGTGGTTGTGTTTCTCAAAAGCAATTATCCGCACTTCCCCCCAGCCTGAGGCGATGGGTCACCCCCTTCTTAGCATGGTGAAGAATGTGTCTGGTCAGTGCTGGGGAAAATCCTGGAATAGTCCAGAAGTGCCAAGCATGCAGACACAATACTGGCATTGGCAAATCGGCATGAATAGCTTCGGAGCCCTGTAATGTGGGCTGCAAATTGCAAGGCTGACTCCTTACAAAGACCACAGATCCATCACTTTGAAATGTCAGGTCTTTGTCACCCAAAATAGGCTTTTGTGTTCTTTTTCCATGCATGATACGTGGAATTTTTTCTTTTTTGCTTTGTGTCATACATCATAATTGGAAGAGAGTCTGGGCAGTTGACGCTGAGAAGCTCAGCTAGGAAGAAAAGCTCCTTCTTAGTTGCTCACTGACCAAAGATGTGCAGGTGCAGTTGAGTTGTGGTTGAGGCAGGCAATGAAGAGGCAGCTCTTGGGACTCCTGGTAGAGTGTTGCGATGCTCTCCCCTCTCTGCCCGCTGCAATGCTGTGTATGTAGGGTCTAGGAGAGCCACTACTGAGCAGTTACGTCTGTAGCCCAAAACCTGAAAAGCTTGAGTTGTGGCCCAGGCTGTCACATTTGCATTTTCAATGACTGGATTGGGAGAGTGGGCTCTCTCCCTCCAGCTTAACTGCACAAATCAGGCACATACGGACCCTGTGCGAAAACACAGTATACGGTGTTAGCAAGAGGGAGCTGTGATCCCCATGAAGATCTCACTGTGGTGATTTTCTGAGTCTTGATTAGAGGAGGTGTGGTCCATGTGTGAGTTACAAGTCTCAGAAAGGAAAGAAAAACCAGGTCTCTATTTTTACACACATGCTTGTACCACCAGAATTATAGCATGTACCGAAGTGTAGTACATACTTAAGGTCTCGTCTGGTTTTGAGGTTGAGAGCTGTGCTGTGCATGGTGCAGTGGGAGGGGATTCAGGGTGTTGCCAGTAGCATTTTTGTCAGATAAGGATTGTGCTTTGCAGATACAGTCTCCACTTGTGGAGTAATTTCCACTTCCTGTGCTCTATTTCATGTTGTGGAGCAGTCCTGGAGTATGCAAACAGGATTACCTTCAGATGAAACTAAGTTGTGGTCCAACTGCTTATGATAACCAGAAGAGATAGTCCAGAGTAAAACCTGTCCTGTAACTTGATTCCCTAATCTGGATTCATCAGCAGTCTCGGTAATTACAGTTCTTCATGAGTTTGGATCTTTGTGTTTGCGAAAGACATCAGCCCATCAGCAGTCTTGGAGAAATCAGCCTGGTGTTAAAGTCATTGGCCCATGTGCTGTGTGGGAGCCTGGAGGAGACAGGTTGTCTGAGGGCCTCTCACAAATGTGGTGGAAGATTAATAGGGTTGAAGTATTGTGGGTTATCACATTGCTCCTAAGTTTGGCCCCAGCAGAGTGGGACATATTTTTAATGTGGTCACTGATGATGTTGAGTTCTGACCAACAAATGTCAGAGCTCAGTTTTGTTCTCATGGGTCTTCTGTGCTCCAGGGCAAACAGGAGGGCTTTTAACCTTCTCAAAACTGGAGTTTGATATTTGTACTTTTTCTTGTAGTTAACACCTGAACTTATAGGAGACAGTACTCTAGTGCTGTTTCAGTGTAATTATTACTAACAAATATCACGGAGGAAACACAGGATACTGAAAATTATCTTGGCAGCAAAGTACATGAAGAGCAAACTTTCATTTGTAAATTTAATCTCTAAATATGCTTTTTTCCCTTTTAAATTTAGAATCTTTCCAATATCAATTCATTTCAGGTAAGAAAGGGTGGGTTGATGAGGGTTTAGGTTTTTTGTTTTGTTTTTATCTCACCATTCTTCTGCTCTCCTGGGTTAGCTTCATGTGCACGAGTTGCTTCCGTGGAAGGAGGTGTACACAAACCCAACCACCTCCACCCTCCACTTTTTTTAAGATATGAACATAAATGCTTCTTCCCCCTTTACCGGGAGGCAGGGCATGAGCACTGTGTAACTCTCTGAGTGGCAGAGGGAAGTGGATGTGTCACTGTTAATGGCAGGCTATCCAGCACTGAAGGGCATGCAAGAGTAGCTTTTTCTGAGCAAGTTTGCAATGCCCTTCTCAGAAATGTCATGTGAGTCCCCTTTTCAGATGCCAGCATCCCCTTCCAGTAAGTTGAAGGAAACCCAGCAGCTCTTGTTTCCAGGATGAGACATGTGAAGGAACGAGTGTATTTCTGGGAAGATAAATAAAAGCCTCACATCCAAGCATAATTTTAGGGGAAGAAAAGAGGATTTCTTCCCTCACCATATTAATATAGGCTGTAGTTGATTGGCTGTGTCATGTGTAAAGCTTGAAAAGTCTACTAAGAGTCTTGTTAGCTTGATCAGAGTTGAATTTGACCAAGCTGTTCATAACATACTCTTTTCTTATGCATCCTAACATAGTGTCAGAGGCTGTGCCGGTGAAATTAGGCCCTCATTTTCTGGGACATATGAAAACCTAGAGCTATACCCCTAAGAATTCACATTTGGGGGCCCGGTCTGATATTTCCCCCCCTTCCCCAGCACTGTCACTTCACTGGTGCCTTTGCAAAGCCCCGTGTAATTCAGCTGTAGGGCTGGAAAGTCTCCTGCCATGTATTGATTTGTAGGAGAGGGTCAAGACATTCTAAGGTGTGAGCAAAAATCCCCTACCAGCCCGAAAGAGAAAATAGTAACCAGAGTGTTAGACTTCTGTTTTGGGGGAAGAGGACCAGCAGCAAGTGTACAATCACTGCCTCACTGTTGGCGCTAATGCCTTAGCATTTATGTTGTGTTTTCTGCTTGGCCTTGGACAGGGAATTGTTTGCCATGTGAACCACTTGCTCATGCCTTTCTAAAGTCAGGAAGTTTTAAAAATCTAACCATGCCTGAGTCAGCTGCAAGCAAGACTCCTAAAACCTTTAATGGACTCTGAAAGATGGCAAGAGCTCAGTGGCTCATCATCCCGTCCCAGAGCTTTCTTTTGCAGGGACATGCTCTGCAAGTGCTTCTCTCCATCTGCTCTGAGGCTATTGCCCTTTCTGGTTAGACAGAAGCTGCACAGTCAGACCTCCAAGACATGGGGAAGGATGTTAGTGTCCCATATCTCACAGGACCTGTGGGATAAGGTCCTTTTGGTTGCAGTATGGTACATAGGTGTTAGTGGAACAGCTCCAGCTGACCTCAATCCCAAAATCATCTTTTTGTGCTGCACCTCTCTGTTGATAAAGTCCTTATTGCTGTAAAATGTCATATGGACCAGAAGCAGCTCGCAGCTGTCATCTGAAAAGGTTATGTTTTACCAGCGGCTTGAGTTTACTTGTTTTCATAATGTTGGGTGAACCTGTTTTAAATTTCACTGGGACAACCGGGAACACTGACTGATAACCTCAGAGTGTCCTGTAGCTGAATCTGCGTGAGTGGATTTACAACTAATGAAGTGGCAAGGCTTGTCACCAAACTCCTTAGGGGTAACGATGGAGCCCCTCTTCAGCACTCTATGTATTATGCAAACAATATTGCAAGTAATAGGTTGCTGTGAGGAAACACTCTGATCCTTTTTTCTTTAATATGCTCTTTTTTTTCCTTTTAAACGGTTTTAGTGGGTTGTTATTTTTTTTTTAGTTTTGGTGGTTAGCAAGTAGAAAGCTGTTCCTGCTGGGCTGGAACAGGCTGGTGTAGTCTAAGTTGTTGCTTGTTGACTTATCCTTGCACAACTCCCAGGAAAATGTACTCCAGGCTTTGTTCCATCTGGCTAAATGCCCCATCCTCTGTGAGGCACAAATTGAATTAAGAAACAAAGCTATTTTTTACAGTCTGGGCTGTTGCTACTCAGTCAGACACTGTTAGAAACCATTTTAAACATGGATCCCAAAGCTGATACCATGTGAAGTACAAATAGGCGCTAGAAAGCGATACCTTTGTAGCTAAAGGTTGAAAGTGGTGTTGATTTTTCCCATCTTCGGTGCCAGCTTTGGAGTATGAACACAGCTTGCGTCCCAGGCAGACTTGCTTGGTCATAAATACTTCCATGTATTATTCAGGTGCCTGAATTGGCAGCAGGATTCTTGGGGATCTTGGCTTACTCTTGAAAATTAAAATGTAGAAAATCAGAATCTAAATTTTGCCAGCATATCTACAAACAGCTCCAAGGTAGGTGTGGGATGGGGCTCCTTTAGCTTTGTGAATTCACCCTCCTTTGTTCTGTATCTCTGGGACTTGCTGGAAAGTAAATCTACTTTTCCTCAATCAGCATTATAAAAAGAAGCTCTTTTGTTATGTGTCTGCATTTCTGTTTTCTCTGGACCACTCCACACACACATCTCCAAACTGTAACTACTGTAGAACAAAGGCTCCTCTCTCCTTTTGTGTTTTTGACAGCACTGGGTTTTAAGCCCCCTCAGGGTGATATGAGTGGCGCTGAGCAGAGAGACCACGATGCAACCCTAACCTGGTGTTGGGGCTTCCATCTGGGCACTGGCAATAAAGACAGCCTCTCCTAAGCTTTGGGAATGGAAGAGCTTGGGAAACAAACTGTTGTTTTAGCAGATGTGTGAGTTTAAACACAATAAAGTGAAGCTGTCAGCCCTTTCCCTGGACACACTGGTGACTTGAGATCGATACTGAGTCTGGACACTACCTCTAGGAGCCTGGGAGTCCAGGGGTATGTGTCTCAGCTGACCCAATCTGCTTCTCAAGGCTGACATGAATCTGTTGCGGTGGTTGGGTTTATTGGTTAGCTGCCAAGGTGTATACTGTTGTGTCAATGGGGAAAGGTCCTGCATGAAGATATATCATAAAAATTGAATTCCCTCTCCCCTAAGGTCATGAAATATGAAGCTGTCTACCATGCAGCTCCGGGGGAAATGATTAATGGGGACCTCGGAAATCTGAAAGCTGCACCGCTGAGCCTGTCGGCTATACGAGCTGAAAGGTCTGACATCCATACAATTGCAAGCTAGTAGGAAGCGGGAGATAGCATTGCTGCCTTGGCTTCTCCTGTCATCTCCCCTCTCTTTTGCAGCTCAATCCAATCTCAAGATGGAGCCAAAATTTAGATACGAGCTGGCAAATTTCTGAGTGAAGAGTGTTCTTCTCTACATCCCTCTGTTGTATCTGCACCAGCTCTGTTAAATGAGATGTGCTTTGAGGAGCAGAAATATTTAGTAGTGCATTAGTAATTAGCATTTAGTAGTGACTTAGCTTCTTTATTTCTTTTCCTCCTCTGTTCTTCTCAGAAATAGGCAGCAAGTGGTTGGATGATGGTGTTGCTATGGTGAGTTTTAAGATACACCTTCGATCATAGTTGATAGGTGCCAGCCAGCATATTAATTCCAAGCTGTCCATATGTTCCAGACCAAAATACCTCTCTGTTGCTACTCTTCATTTTGTTCAACACTTAGCCTGCTAGTTCACAGACTACTGTGTCTTACTGCGCTGCTCTAAGAAATCGGATCAGGTTTGATATTTCCTTTTCTCATCGGAGCAGCAGCTGGCAGAATTAAAGCTGAGTTTCCTCTCATTTGTGAGAGTAGCGGTCAGGTCGCTGTGTCCTGATTGGGGGTAAAAAGTACATTAAGAGATGGAGGAGAAAGGCTCTGTGTGGAGAAACATGAGGTACCACAAGGAGGCAAGGTCAGATGGTTTTGTCCCAACAAGCACGATTAAGTCTACAAAATGATTCAGCTAGAAATATGTCTGGAGTGGCAGCTCATCCCATCTGCCTTGTTTATGTTGGCCAAAGAGGAATCCATAGCTCCAGCGCCATACTAAACCACTCAGGTTTTCTCACTGAATTGAAGGCAAAAGCCCTGCTGGAGTCAGGGGGGCTTGGGCATCACCCAATTCTAAGCAAATGTCTGAAAGTTATTAATGCATTTTATAACTTGCCTGTAGGTGGCCTGGAGATAGTATAGGAATGACTGGATTCACGCATAAATGTAGGAGCAAGTGCGGTAATTCAGAAACACTGTCAAAAATCAGCATTTTTCTTGTCGCTGTTTGCGGTCTGGCCTGCTGATTTAGCAATGCTGCTCTGCAGCAAAGTTGGCTGGGTGGTGGTTTTCTGGCCTTCAACTTCACTTGTTCTGCAATGGTTAAATGCCTCCTACTTAGGAAAATATTTTGCTGTCCTGTGTGCTTTTATACAAATATAACTGAAAAGCCAAGTGACAGGGAATGTGGTGCTCAGTTATTTTCTGTGATTTATGCTCTGGTTTATCCGGCAAGGCAGCCTATGTACTCGAGAGAACAGTTTGAGTATCTGTGCGAGCAGGGATCAGATAGCGGTCTGCCATGGCTTCTTGGGCTGGACGGCTTAATCGGCTATTAAAGGTGATATTAGGAAATATGATTTACAAAGAGACTCTGTTCAGAGAATTTTGAGTCTTTTGTCAGCTCTAATAGAGTATTCAAGAGGAAGTTTGCAATTTCAGTCTAATCCTTTTGGTTTTACTTTTCATTTTTGTGTGCTTGTTTTTCTGCCAAGCAATTGCCCGCTGGAACTATTTGCTAGGACTTGCTTATCTAGGCTTCTGATATTATCCTGGTTGAATATTATTATTTACTTGTATGATAATACCTAGAGCTTCTGATCTGGGATCAAAGCTCCATTGTGCTAGATATTACACAGTTTATTAAAGATGAGTATTCACTGTCCTAGGAATGTATGGGCTTACCTTACAATATCAAGAAGGGACAGAACAAGGTAACCAGGAAAACATTCACATGCAATACAGTAAGCAACAGTCAATGCACACCAGCTGTCTTGTTTTGAGAGGGCAGTGGTTTGTGCCTGCAAAAAGAAGAAATTACAATGGCTAGAAAGTGTTGTTTTCCCCAGTAAAACAGCCATTATCAAAGTGTTTTAATTTTTGTTGCCTCTGCGAAATATTTGTAGTGCTTTTTCAGTGCAGAATGGTTTTTGCTGCTATTTGCAGGACTACAGCCAACTTCACCAATCAGTGGGCACAAGAAGTTTCTTTAAACAGAAATTAGGAAATCCCAGGTAAGAAGTTTGCATGACAAACTTTAGTCAAATGTATACTCTTTTGAATAAAACCAGTCTGAGCCTCTAGTAAGTCCTTGCCTTGGTTCAGATCCTGCAAGCTTCTGCATCTTCTGACCACTTCTGCAAAGCAGTTGGCACAGCTCTTATTACTCCTACTTGGCACAAGTCTGCTACAACTGTGTTACAATAGGCAGCATCACAGACCTTAAAGGGATTAAATGGTTATAGTTTTTGAATAAATCTGAGTGTTTGTCATATGCTGAACTGGACTGTAGCATTAGCTGGGCTGAGAACTGGCTGGTTGATGTGCAGCCCTACCAAGTAGGACCATAGGGTCACTGTGGACACAATGTTAAAGATGAGCCGATGTGAACAAGGCAAACTATGTGCTGGGCTGCACTGCTGACCACATTCGGTGTGCGAGAAAAGCAGTAGCAGTGAGTTTGAGACATTTTTCACAGTACCACAAAGTGAAAGCTGAATGTGTCCCAGCAAGCACAAAGTCTGGGGATTTCCCCTCCTGTGGGAATGGAGGCTTTAAACGTTATCTGCCTCATCTTAAATGCCTTCTCAGCACGCCTGCCTGTACCAGTGGGATTTGTCCACCCAAGTCTGGTGTCCTTGGAAAAAATCAGCTTTGGCATAATCAGCCTCAATAGGAGGATGCCTAAAGCTTGCAGGGTCAGGTTTGTTTTGTTTGTTGTCTTGTTTTGGGATTCATTTTCCTTTTTTTGGAACAACAGTGTATTTCTTCTGCCAGCAAGGAGGCAAACATCTTTTCTACCTTGGAACTGTGCAGCCTGCACTTCTGTTTTTTTTTCTGCTGGCTCCCACACTTGGCTTTCTGTTGTTGCTGCTGCTGGTGAGCTTAATTTTAGAGATGTGCCAGGCTTAGCAGACAGATCCAAATTTAGGTCTCTCTCTCTTTAAAGAGAACAGAAGGTCTACAGAAAGCGTTTTTTTTAGGGTAGTTATTCAGTATAACTAATAACAGAGGCTTAGTGGCTGTGCGTGAGACCACACAGCCTCCCTGAATCCAGCCGTGCTGGGCACTTGGCTTTTTTTTCTTTTTTGCCTTCATTACTTGCCATGGTGATGGCCCTAGGTGACAGCAGTCCCAAGGAGAACTTGGGAGCAGAAGCCTCCAGCCAGGCTTGATGTGGGACTAGAGTTACTTTAGTTCTCAAGGGCCTGGGCTGCCTCATCCCACCCAGGCTTGTTTCCTTGCCTATCATATGTACTGGTCTCCTGATGCATCTCCTCTCTTCTTCATATTCCTAGTGAAATGCTGGTGCAGTGAGTTTTATTCCAGCCTGGCAGAGAAAGATGTTTCCTGAGCAGAAGATGGCATAAAAGGGTGGAGCAGAGTTACTTTTCCTAATGCAAACTGGGTTAGTGTATACATTTGTAAGGACTGTAGACAGGAGGGCTGTATTATGTAGCTCTTAGGCTGCTTTGAGTTGCAGAATGATTAGAGATAGGAGCTGGGGCATTTTACGAATGGGAAAGCTATTTCTGGCTTGTTTGGATGGAGTTGAGAAGCAAGAGAGAAGGGGCTGAAAATGAACAGGCTGGTGAGAAACTTAATGTGGCATATAACTAATCGCAAGACAAATGCGGTCTTGTATGTGTATTAATTATTTTATTTTAAAATTGGCCGGCAGTTAACTACTTATTACTTGAAGTCTTACTTGAAGACATTACTTTATGTCTTCAGGTTTAACATATAAACTGTAAGGGAATTCACAGCTCTCCGCAGTTGACTAGAAGCACATTTTAAAAGGTAGCCTGCAAACTTGCAGTTACTTAACTTTGCCTATGTTCTTTGGTAATGAACAAATGCCATTTACCAGCAATGGTAAATGTATAACTTCAGAAGTCTACTTGTAGATGTGTCTGGTTACTGTATTTCTTTCTTCTTAGATTTTTTAAGTAGCTAATATTTGAGTAAGCAACAGCTGAGCAAAGGTATTGCATTATCATTGGTTGCTTTATTTAATACTCAAGCCTCCTTCACTTTCTTTGTTAAAAGGATTTGAGCCTGATGGCCTGCTGGGTTGCCAGGTGAGTAGCACCCTGTGCCACAGCTGCCAACTGCATGCTGCACCCACCTTCCTCTTCTTCTAAAATACTCGTCTGGCTCTGGAAATGTCTGCATTTGGACGTGTCTTGTGACAGTTCTTTATGTGGCTTCTTGAATGCACATGTTCAGCCAGAAAATAATGAAATAAGCTTTGAATCTTGCCTCACATGCTGTGGATCTGTGGGAGGAAGATGGTGGTAGCTACTTGAAGGATTTCCAACATTGCATATAAGTCTTGGGTGGAATTAAACTGCTATAAAATGAGCTGCTGCCGTGGGAACAGTGTAGTAATGATTTCAGGGTGTTGAAGAATGCTTAGTCAGGATATGGGAGAATAGTCACCCAGACCATCACCTCCTGTACCTTCATTTCTTGTTTTTGTATCACGATGTTCCTGCACATGGCCTTATCGTCAGTGAGTGGGACATGGGAAGGAGCTAAGGATTGCTTTTAGGACTCTGAGGCATTTCAGTACAGTGATAAATGGCAGAAATGATTCCTGAACTGCCCTTTGTGAAGAATCTCACCCTTCTGTTTGATACCAGTTGCTCTGTGCTGCTTCTTCCTGTGCTGAAATGATTGCTGTTGAGGATATAGTTGTGAAAAGGAGCTGGGAGTGTGGCTGGTTTGTCTTTATCAGCAACTACCGTGCTTGACGTGGGATTTGGGGTAGGTCAGATAAAGGAACAGAGGCCCAGAGTCTTCCCCCTAAACTTCAGGCTCTTCAGTGAGGTGTGAAGGGTATGGGGCTGTTGCTGGTCTCCAGGCATCTCTTGAGGTTAATTCTTTGCAGGAATACCTGGAATAAGATTGCATAAATCTGGACCTAAATGTGTCATCTTTAGGTCATTAGCTCCATCCCCAGCCTAATTCAGCAGGGACCAGAGAACCATCTTTTTTCTATTTTGGGGTCAAATACCTACTTTGCTGGCGTTTCTATCCTCAGTTGATTAAAATTAAAACTATTCTGTAAGACCTCAGCCATTCATTAAGCTAACAAACCAGTCCTGATTTTAATTTCTGTGGCTGGAATTTAATTTTGCACAAACCGTGGTGCACAGGAAGCTTATAGACACTTCTGTGATTGCCTTTCAGCGGGCTTGCTGGTACTTATGCCACGATACTGTTATTACTAGCAGAGGCACACTAATGCCTTCCTGCTTAAACCTGTCTAGGAATCTATTAATGGGGTGGCCTACTTCCAAATTGCAAAGAGGAGCAAAAGCTCATCAGACAGCATAAATGGTGATAATTTCAGCAAATGGTTTCTGTGTAAGGAGATTGATGTTTTTAAGTGTCTCAGCAAATTGGTAATAATGATCAGCAATTCTCTACCATTCTTCACAAAGGAACAGGTCTTTGATGAAAGAAGCAATTAAGTGCAGCCACCTTCTGGACTGAGCTAATGCAGACTTTTCCCGTTGTTCTGTAAGTTAACTATTATACCTACAAGTCATGTTTAATGAGCTTTCTGCTTCCAGACCAGCAAGGAGTCCGCAATGAAGCGGGGAAATGTGACCAGCATTTATGGCAAGTGCCTACTACAGCTTTAAAATTACACTGGACAAAACTGTGATTTCCTCGTAGTGGAAATGGGATAAACCAGGAGATGAGCAATAATTCTGCAACAGCTGTTCCTGTTGTGATGTTTGCTCATCTTACAGGTAGCGAATGCAGAATGAACATCAGCCGCTTCCCTAATGCAACATATGGAAAGATTTCAGCTTGGATGTCTGCGTACATCCTGACTCTGTATTCATAGATGTGAGGAAGAGATTGAAGGTAAATTGAAGGTGAAAAGGAAGAAATTGAAGGTAAAAACGAATGCAGTGTTATGTAGAAGCTTCAGTGTAGGGCTCCTTTTACTTTGCTGTGGGAGACATTATTAGCATGGTCTGTATATTGCAGTAGCCCCTGAACAGCTTCACCTGCCCAGCTGCAAGATGATCAAGTTTAAAGCCCTGATTGAGTAGGGGAATCCAGGGAGCAGTTTCCAGATCCAGTGTTCAGTTTAACAACAAAACTCAGTTTCCTGATTCAGTCTCCTCCTGAGCTTATGTAAACTTCTTGCACCCACAGTGTCCTTTCACAGGGCAATCCTGCTTGCGTGAAGAACAGGGATGCTGTTAGCTTCACTTAGTAGACTTATGGTCCTGCCTTGGAAAAGACAGCAAGCAATTGGTTGCTATCCACGCTGATGCCAGTCATCCTTTTACAGACCTCTGTTTTGTCCCCTTAAGTCAGGTGGTTTCCAGACTAATGAGTCCCAGACTATTCAGTCATTCCTTATACAGAGCAGTACCTTTGATCATTCTTGCTGTCTTTCCGTAAGCATATTCCAGCTCTAATTTACCTTGTCTGAGGTGAGAGGATGTGAACTTCATGTAGTATTCAATGTGTGACTTAGCTGTGGATTTATAATGTCATCTTCCCTACTCCAGTGTGGGCTCCTAATGAAACTTCACTGTTGACCTCCTTTCACTGGGAACTGAATGCTTACTCCTATCCTATATTTCCTAACTTTTAAACAATTGTTTTTCTATGCAAGGACTTCCCTTCTTATCCTGCAGCTTTTAGCTTTCAAGAGCTTTAGGTGAAGGTCTTTGTCACAAGTCTTCTTGAAATCCAGATTATGTGAGATAAATCACTTTTATCCACATGGTTGCTGACATATTGCAGGAACTCCAAGAGGCTGGAAGGGCAGGGCCCCCCCTTAAGCAGCTGCGTTGACTCTGCAACAAGCTTGTATTTATGTGGGTATCTGTTGTCCTTTATTATAGGCTTCACAAAGTTGCCAGATACAAACATTAGTCATATAGGCCTGTAGTTCCCCAGATCCTCCCAAAATCTTTTCTAAAGGCTTCACGTTTTTTGTTTTTCAGTAATCCTGCTATCTCAACTATGAGTGTTCTTAAAATTCTCAAGTGAATGCCATCTAGTCCTGATTTGTTCCTTTTTCCTATTTGTACCAAAAGTCCTCCTGTGATCATTGAAATTTCAGATAGATCCTGAAAAGGCTCCACTGTGAGAACCTCCCCAGTTTCTGTTTGTGTTTCTCTTGCAATTAGATCTACGTAGGTTTTAATGGGTATGGCTTTTGTTAGTTACTTGAAACAGCTTTTAGATTAATAAGAGACTAGCTATGTATGTTTCCCCTACTTGTCACATTTTATTTTAACATCATTTCAATTCTCTTTAAAAGGAGAAAAAAACCCAGACAAACATCTCACACTTGGGATGTTTTTTCTTGCTCTGGCAAGACAAAGGGATCTTCAAATTTGGAAAATTACATTTATGTCTCTTTACACTGACAGATCAGTGGAAAGCAGTTGCTGCTGTAAACGAGAACTACACCCCATAGTTTTCTTCTGGCAAGACAAAGAATACTTTAATACAGATATGAAGTACTTAAAATGTTCATAAAAGTCACTCCATTGCTCTAAATCTAAGCGGTCACATTTAAAGAAAAATTAGTGCTGCTGTTTCCACATTCAAGTCAGTTCATCTAGGTATGACTTATTTCTCTCCTGTGTTTACCCAGTTCCATCTGATAAGACCATCTATCTTTTGATTACGATGGGATTGAACTTTGTGCAGGCAGGCTCACAGCTCACATTGGTACTGTGAGGACAGCTTATGGCTTTTCACATTGATTTCTCTGTGCCATTATAATCTTATCAGCTTGTTTTCATCCCCTGGAGGTACGCAGAAATGCAAATGCTAACATAGCTCTCAATTTCTAGAAGTAGCTGAAGCCAATGAGTTCTGTATGGAACTAATTTTTTTTCCATCTCATCTATTTTAACATGGAGTCTTCAAAATGGTACCCAAATCAGGCAATTAGCAGGCAGGTAAATGACATTTCAGCACACAGGGCAATTTTTTTGCCTCTATTCTGATTTCAAATTGTAACTTTTTGGTTGCATTTTTATGCAAATCCAAGCAGAATAGTAAATACTGAATTGCCAACTCTAGTGAAAAAGTGTACTCTAGGCTTCCCTCAGCACCTGAGCTGTTCTAACAGTCAGCTCTCTTAGTTTGTTGTTGGGCTCTTTTATAAATGTCTTTACTTCATGTTTTTGTTATCATGAGAGCTAGAAGCCTATATTTTCTTAAATAAAAGCTGATATTATTTGTGTTCACATGTTGCCAAGAACACAGACTTGAGGAAATATACTGAATCCCTTTAAATTGGAAATGGAATGGCAAGTTTTCACAACATAGTGGTACAATACCAACACATTATTTTATGAATGTATTTATTACTATTATATAACCCCAGTCTCTGAACTTTTCAATAGGAAAAAAGAAATTTAGGATGTTCAGAGTTGGGTGCCTTGGAGCTGAGATGTCCTTTAGGCACTTGTATAAAAGCTGTTGGCTTTCAGAAGTGCTGACTCTTGCAATAGCTGCTGGAGTTGATAAAATCTGTGGCTGCTCAGACCTTTAAAAACCAGGCTGGTTTTGTTCAGGTGAGCAGATGTGGAGTTAGACACGGACATCTGGGCATCACATTCTGAAATTGGGACTGCAGTATCATCTTCACTCCCCAGTCTGCCTCTCCACCTTGTTTGTGTTCAGCTGTAGCTTGGTCTCACATCTGCTGAAGCCACTGACAAAACTCCTTTTTTTTTTTTTTTTTTTTTTTTTTTTTTTTACCCCCTTCTCCTCCCCCCGCCCCCAGTATTGCATGATTGGGCTGTATACTCTTACATCCTTTAATCTAAGATCCGGTAAGGTAAACAGGAAGACTCTCACTGACTTTGGAAAATTTTAGGCCAGATTCTTTCATGATTCACTTTTATCACCTGGGGAAAGTTATATGAAAAGGCAGTTCCTGATAACTTTCCTGAAGTCCCCTTTGCTTTTAGAGATCATTCCATTATTGTAATCAGGCCAATACCAAGATAAGTGTGATATTAGCTGAAAGGTTATTAGCTTTGATGTTTATTAGTGCAGCGGAGGTTACTAGAGTTCTTTTTGGTTATATACCTGTGTTTTTAAAATTTGGCAGGAGGTACCAGGAAGAAAGGTAGGTGTTCTGACTTGGGCATATGAAATGAAAGAAAATAAAATCTAATTTAAAGTCATAAATTTTCCTGTTCAATGCAGTGTTATACCTCATAACACAGAATACATTGAATACGAGAGCCCCAAACTACATTTGAGATCCAGTTGAAGCCCATCTTTCCAGACTAGATGGGAAGACTGAAAACATTCAGCATTTGGGATGTTGCAGAAACACTTATTGAAGGTGAGAAAGTTTCAAGGCTGGAAGAGGTGCCTAATAATAATGATATCCCAAAACTCAGGTAACTTACAGGCCTTTACATGCTGAAGGCTATTGTTGATGACAGTTTTACATCCTGATTCAAGCAAGCAGTCCTGCTCAGCAAACCCCTAATGTACAGTTTAGTCTATATAGGCTGCATTAGCCTATACCCTGCTGATGCTTTGTGTGCTTAGATACTCTTGTGTTTTGCTGAATTGGAATATTTAAGCATGCACTTGAATATTTAGCTGAACTGCTGCCCTAGAAAGGTGGTATAAATTGAGTTTATGTAATTTCTAAAACACTGCAATGGATACTTCAGAGAAAGATACTTTTCTGGATCCTTTTATGCTAGCACTTATGTGGTAGGGTTTTTGGTGTTTTGTTTCTCAAAGTTGGACATTCTGTCACATTATTCTTGTACTGTGTTAATTCGTTTAGTTTTTAATTCAGAGACATTTTTGGAGACTGTATTCTTCTATTAAGTGAAATAAAACTTTCATCTATCCTTAGACATCATAGACAATGACATCTATTTATTTTCAGCAGAGGATGTTTTGTTTCAAACTGTTGGTCTCAAGATTTATTTCCCTATTTCCCTGTCTCCTTTTCATCAGGTCTAAATGCAGAGTCATGATTGTTCTTCTCAGACCCAAGCCTTCAATGTCCTCTCTTCTTGGTTTCAGTTTGATGACAGCTACATCAGGAACACTGTCTTGAAATCCAGACTCCAGATATGTGGCTTTCTTTCACAGTGAAGTATATTCTCCTGGGAAATCCAATGTGCAAATTGATTTCTGGGCATGAGCTGAAGAGGATTCACAGATGTGGACTGGTAAAGATTTTTCAAATGTCAGTCCTCATTTCAGGTTATCTTAAATCTTTGATACGCCACTTGAAGTGCTGGAGAAGATCCTGGCTTGCAAAATGTGGCTGCTGAGCTCTTTGAAATTAGGATTTCTTACATTCTCTCCACTTGGACATCTAAGTTGCTAGGTGCTTTTCACCACTTATATAACAAAAATGGCCCATTCTTTTTTTCCCTCAAACTGAGGAATATGACTGATGCTCTTAAATAAGTAAAGACTGTTAGCTATATTCAGAGAAGCGTGAGGTCTGTTTCTCTTTCAAACTTGCAGTTTATTTAGAAGTAATTACTGAAAGCCCTAAACACTTGTATACGTCTGTAAGCTGAGGTGCCTGTGGGATGTGTCTTTTCCATATCTAAAGGAGGAAACACTGGTGTATTGCACTGATGGATGACTGGCAGACAGAGTCATTACTCATAGGCGAAGAAATAAAACTGTCTATTATACGTTCATCCCATCTGTTGTGGAGAGATGCCGAATAGTACCAACACTTGGGATGTAGGTTCATATCACACTCAGCCAATGTGAGGGCCAGCTGCCCCTCCATTGACCTCCCTTTACATCACCATCTACTCTTGTCTCTTCTTCTGAACTGGCACCCGTGCACATAAAACAGGTCCTACAAAACCATCAATTTATTTTGGGATGGTTAAACCCCCTGAATCAGCTCACTGTGCCTCTCAACAAAGACGCAAGAGCTCGGAGCTGCCTTCCCTCCCACCCCTCTTGAGAGCAGCTCACTGTGCTGTTATGTGATGAAGCCTCCATCCCAGGGGCAAAGCCTGTGTCCTGGGTTTGCAGTCCCACCTTGGGATGCTTTGGATGGGGGTTCCAGTGGATGGCCGAAAGCCAGGGAGGTGCACCAGACCCACTCTTACTATCTCTGCAGTCAGGTAGGTAGGAGGGAGGATTGCTGCTCTGAGGCACTTCAGACCAGGGACCGGCAGGCTTTTCTGAGCCATCATCTGCAGGAGATGATTGCCGATTCATAAGGAAGGGACCAAGGTGAGTATATTCCCAGACTAAAGCCAACTTTAAGTGTGCTCCTGTATCTCACTGTCTGAAACCTTCCACCACAGGCACTTACTCACCAGCCTTACAGATCATTCTGGCTGTTTTGACATATGATATTTAGAGGCAGACAACCAGCCCAGCCTCTCTTTCACAGAAGTTCAGTAATCGCTGCAAATCATTGTGCATATAGTTTGGAATTGCAGTTTAGGTGGTTCTGAAATGAGCCCTTGAAAATGATATTAAGTGAGGATATGGGCAAGAATGAATAATTTCTGAACCTTTGAACTCCTCTGGGCTGGTTAAAATAGTGATTGGTGCCTTCTTTTACACAGTCCACTCATCTTCCTGAGCATTTTACTGAGCTGTATCTTCTGGACATTGATGGATGAGCTCTTGACAATCTTGCTACTGCAGTTGTAAAAGGTACTGTTTCTTTCCTGGGGGTACTGGACCCATAACAGAAACAGCAGAAGGAAACACGCATTAGTAGCTGCGGTAAAAAGTCCAGCATCTCAGCCTAAAACCACTTCCTAAGCTGCCCCAAGGAAATTCTTCAAAGCCAGGGCACAGTTAGTGCCCCTGTTTAAGACAGGGCACAGCTCCTGTGTTAATGTTACATTCTCAGATATACCATTGTAAAGCTTCATCGATTTTTCTTAAGCTGGCTTTTTTTTTTTGTTTTGACAAGGACTGGAGAAAAGCCAAAGTGGTACCTGCCAGGGCTTTCCCTCCCTTGGGTGTTTGGGGGTGCGGGGCATGGAGGCTTCTCTTAGAATCCACAGTACAATTCCAGCTGATTTAAACGGACAAAGAACCAACCCCACGCTCTTGTCTCAGATGAGTGTCTTGCTAAGTTGTTGCTTTCTTTTCCCTGTCATGTTAGACCTAGGGTAGCTGATATTTTCCCTTAGGCCCTGATTCTGGGAAGTAGGGGATTGCCCAGAAACGCAACCAGAGTGCTGAAACATCTTGAATATCTTGCATCTCCTACTTGAAAAACAGGAAGGAAATAAAAGAACAGAAAAAATATTGTATTTTAAAAATCTCATGTTGTTTTTCTTTTTTAGTTAGCCTCGTGAGTTTTATGGTTTGATTCATGAGTGTATAGTGCTGTATCTTGGCAGCAGGAGTCTTTTGGCAATCGTAGGGAGTCATGCTGAAGGACCAATACAGCCTCATAATTATTCTAGGTTTTCTGTACAAGGAACATGCCTCAGTGTCTGGAACTGCATAGTTTCTAAGCTTCTGTGATGCTCTCCCTCTTGTCTTGTGACATCTCTAGCAGGAACGCAGAAAATAATGTTAGCCAACCAGCTACGTATTCTGGGCAGATTGCTCTTGCTTAGTGCTGTGCTACCTTGTAACAGGATGTTGTTTCTTTTCTCATGTTGCTACCTGGTCTGCTTGCAGAAGATGATGGCATCTATTTCAAAAGCGCTGTTTACACATGTATCCTTTGTCCTCAGCATGTTGGTTGTGCTTCCAGATAGGAGAAACTTCTCTCTAGGAAGAGCTTCTACAGGAAACAGGAGCTGAATTTTAGCATAGAAGCTCCAAACAATCTTGGTCATCTGGAATAGGACACTTATGGGGTTTTGACTTTTTAAATAGAAGCTCCGTCCTGCAGGCTCTTGCTGTTTCACAAAGCAGAGCCATGGCCAAGGATCCCAACAAAGAGCTGTCAAACCTGGGCTTGCTGTGAAGTGGTATGGAGTTTCCTGGCACAGAGCAGCTCTCCTGCAGGCTTCCCACATGCCCTGTGGCCCAGGGTGTGGGGCTCCATTTCTTCGCTTGGTCTTGACAAACATTCTCTCTCCTGTGGGTCTGACCCAGAGCCTATCCCTTTGAAGGGGAAGTCAGTAGCAACACCTATAATCTGTGCTGCTTATTAATTGTGGGGGTGGAGAGTGGCTTCAGGGCTCCATATTAAGAATTTGTTGCAGTGTAACGAACCAGGCATCATCTCACCTCTTAAATCAGAGAGCCCAGGAAAAATTGTCTCACTGCTGTCTCTTCAGGACAATGTTGGCAGACGAGCTGGACACTCCGTGGCCTCTGCAGACTATGTCAGCAGCACAAATCATGACCTAGAGGAGAGTAATTGTAGCCAAATTATTCCCTTATTGCTTCTATCAGCAGCATTTTTCGTGTCACAGACATGGCTTTTGTCTGACACCTGTGCTCTCCTTCTATTCTACTGATAATCCTCCAGTCACATCTTTTCTTTATACATCTCCTGTTGTATTATTTTTCTGGCTGGAAGTCCCTTTCACATGCCAGCAAGGAGTTTTGCTCTCAGAATACATATTTTAAAAAAACTCCATGCAAAGGCCAACTTTGCTTTTATAACAGATGTCTGTCTGTTTGTCAATCCAGACACGAAACAGGTAATGACTTGGGATCTTGCCAGTAAGCCCCATTCCTCTGCCATGAATAATACGATAATGTGTTGGAAATTAACTCTTTGTCTTATACTGGCAGATCCCAGGAGAAGAATTACTGAATGTGTTTGTTGAGTTTGTAAAACACTGTTAATGCAGATCTCTCCCTCTCTTCAGAGACACCCATGTTGAGTTGTGGACTTAGGTTGTATTTCTGAATTAAATTCAGTAACCAGGGATAGGAGAGGAGAAGAATTAAGAGCTGGGAGAAGATTTTTCTGGCTGTGATTTGAGAAGGGATAATGGAGCAGATACTTTGGGCCAGATACAACAGACTATTTAGGTTCTTAATTCTTAGTGAAATAAATGGGAAAGCCAATAAAATACGGACCCATTCTAATGAAATCAATGGTAAAATAAGGAATGTAAATAGCTTATTGAATATGGTCCCTACTGTGGTTTATGAGGAAAACAGATGAGAAAGTTCTCCCATCAAAACATGTCCTTATTGCAGTAACAAAAATGAAGATTGGAAAATGAACCAAGCAAATCAGAAGCAAAAAATGAGTTTCTCTTCTGTTTTGAACAAAAGCAAGCAGGATAAAAAGTGTCTTTTGGTACTGGAAATCTCTATGCTAAGTTGCACCAGGGAAGAATGTTATTTGCACCAGGTAAAAACATGTTCCACGTACCAGAAAATGAGTCCTTAGCATGGAAATGCCGATCCAGTCCTAAGTACAGTTTTATAAATAACGCATTAATAAAAAGAACAAAACCAAATCTCTTTAAACCACTCCCAGTGGTCTGTATTAGATGAACTACAACTGGCAGAAGCAGAGATATTAAATCTTTAATCACTTTCACAAAGAGCAGGAGACCTCCAAAGATGTGCAGCTCTCTGAGATTGAATTGCTTTTAGGCAATATTAATTTAAATTTGACCACCAAAACCTTTTTGTTCTTTCTAAATAGTTGTAACCAGGAGAATACTAAAAGGTCTGCTTTCTGTGTGAATAGCTTGTCTCAGAATTTATGCTGATGTGATCTGAGCTGAGACAAACATCTTTCTGCGTACATTGAAATACTATGGGAGCTATGGGAGAGAAGATGAATTTAAGCCAAAGATAAATATAAACAGTACATTTCAAGCTTTAGCAGAAGATATTTTTGGTCGCAGCCTAATAGGCAGCTGTCTCTTGGTGGTTGCAGCATTGCTTTGGCTTCTGCTGAATGGGCGAAGATGACGCACTTTAAATTTTTTTGCCAATTTTAGAGTCCTGCTACTTTGAGCATCTCTGCATTTGTTGAGCAGTGCACGCATATATTCCTGCTCCTTTGGAGGGCACTCTTCATGCAGGTGTCCTGCATTAAGACTATCCATTAGTCTTTGCAGAATGAGAGCATAAATCATTTATAAATTAAGAGACTGAAACGCTATGCAGTGCTACAGATGTGGTATTGTATAAAGATCTGCTAATTGACGTGGCCGTTGCAAAAGCATCTACTCAAATGCATTTACTTTGCCCACTGTTCCTGGATTTAATGGACAAAACCTGTCATAAAATAAGTGCAAGTAGTCAGCAAATCAGGTTTTTTATTGTCAGTTTTGCTCATCTCGAATGTAAGCCACCTCTTGGAATGTGTGTAGATAGATCAGGTCCTTGGATGATTGAATTCGGCCTAATTCCTCTGAAATGAGAAATTCAGTGGGAGATGTATGAGATAGGCCAAACTGCAGTTGAAAATTATTTGACATGTCTCTCTGTAAGCTTCTATAAGGTGCTTAAAACTTCTCAACTGGTGTTGTTGGAGGGCAGTTCTGTAGGAGCCAGGCATTTTGAGCCGCTCCAAATGATGTGAGCAGAAGATCTGGCTCATTAAAGCTGATAGTCACAGGTCCTGAGGATGCGAACTCATAGCTACCTTGAAAACAAACAGATGCTGTGGGGCAAAATACCTTTTTGAGCATGAATATGTGCTAGTATCCCTCTTCATGTCCTCTTCTATATGTATGTGTGAATATACATATACATAGGTATATGTATTTGTTTATATATGAGAAAAGGGAAGAGACGCAATATACTTCAATTAGCTTATTTCATATTTGCATGTCTTTGAAAGAGTTGTGTGTCAGAGGTGGCAGGAGGAAAGGTTAGGTTGGGAGCTCTGCCTTGGAGCTAGGAGAATGTGCAGTTGGTTATTAGATGCAAACAATTTCAGGCTAGTGAAAATTGTCAAATATAATGTTACTACCTCTGGGAGGATCACTGGTTTGACTGTCCTCTCATTATGTGCCGTGCGAATGGACTCTGTGAGATTGCTGGTGTGTTCTCTTATTAGTTTGCTTTTCTATTGCAGGAAAGCTGATGGTCTTACAGCATTAGACTTTTTTTTGCAGGAGATGCTGAATGAACATGTAGAAAACGGCAATCCCAGAATACTGCCAGTTCATTGCTGTGGAGAGTTGGTCCTGATGCAGGACCAAAATGAAGTTGCCTTCAGTTCAGCATGAGTCATGTGAAACAAATATTCTGCTATTCTGAGTGAATGACTCCTTCCTTTTGCACTTCATCCAAACCAAATCAAAAAGCCACATCATCAACGGGAAAGAAAATGCTTGCAATCATGAAGCAAGCAGGGCACCAAAAGGGGTCTATTTAATCATTTTCATGTGTTGCTAATGGGAAAAATACAGAAAGCAAGTCGTCTGCAGTAGCAGCCATTTTTAAGACTTCCATAAGCCATGTTTTTTTAATGCCTGTGTGAGTATGACTGCACAGTAATTGGTGTCATAACTCTTACTGGTGACTGTCCTGCAGAGAAATTACAGTCTGTACCTGAGAGATGCAGTCAGAGCTCTTGCCACAGGGAGTTTCATGTTATAGACCAGACCCGATATAACATAGGCAGCAGAAGGTTAACAGGATAGAAAATAAAATCAGGAGTCTTGGGGGGTGACAGTGGGGAGGGAGCAATCACATCTTGCAGCCAAATACATCTGAAGAGCTGTGTCAGACTGCTGAAGATAACTGGTTCATTAAATCAGTTAGTCACCTGGAGAGGTCCATAGCCAGAGACTATCCTTATAATGGTGTTTGTGATGGAAATGTAGAAAACCTGGGCTGAAACTTATATTTGAAGTATATTGGGAGTTTTGAACATATTACAACTATTTTAGAACATAATATGTACCACATACTGCTGCTGACTTCTGGTGTTACAGATTTCCATCTTGTCTTTGTCAGTTCACAGACTAATTTTCCCAGCTGTGTGGCAGCAAAACCACTCACCAGGTCAGTTGATACTGGGTTTTTGTTAGCAAATAACATTGCATGCACTGGTCCCAGCAGAGGTTTTCTTGGTCATTTGAAACACAAAGGCAATCTAATGTTTTCCTCTGTTTGGTAAATCTCCTTAACCCTGACTCAAGATACTAAAAGGTGCAAGACCTGGGATCTCATTTATCTTACAAAGTACCTACGCAGTGCCTACTTAGGAAATTAATCTGCATGGTCAGCCAACTTGTGTTCTGGACTGAGCTTCTTGGTTAGGTGTCACTGTGTGCTGCTGCCCTAGAAAAGTGGTTTGAAAGCCCGAGAAGTCCAAGGAAGCTTTTCTTGGCTGGTCCGCCCAAACTGGCATTGCTGTCTTAGTCACAGCCCTCGGATCTGTATTGCCATTTAATTTTTAGGGCTCTTTCTGCTTTACAGCAACCATAACCACTTGCAAGGGGAAAAAAAAAACCCAATCACATTGTGAAGAAGTAGATTAACTTTCATTCCAGCTGCCCTTTTCCTCTCAATACCTTCCATCGTTGCCAGGAACCTCTGTCTCAGGCAGTACATTGAAAACAAAAGCCTAAACTTTTCCTTGTTACAATTCTGGGTGAGCTGTCGTGTATAAACCTGCAGTACCTTTTGCAATGATTTTTCACACTCACAGCATGCAGATACTGTTTGTTTAGCTTAGTCATTCTATGGGAGGCAAGGCTGGGGGAACGTCAGCTTATTTTCTGAAATGCCAGCCTTTTCAGCTGAGAGCTCTCCCTTTGCTGTATGTTCAGAGCTGTTGGTGCATTTGGGGAATGTCTGCTAGTTTGGGGTGTTTTTTAATAAATACTTACCTAATAGCTGTTTATGAAAAATTGCTACTTTTGCATATTTTTTGTCTCACTTGTTCATTTTAAAGGCCAGCTTTCATAATGTACGTTAAAGGTACAATTCATGTTTGCCGAAGTCTGTTAAAATCGCAGAAAATAGCCCCGTGCTTCACTGTAAGAGGTAGTTCCCTCTGGTCAGTCATGGTGTCTTCTGAAATCGAAGAAGTTCCCCTCATGAAGAAGTGGTGGGTTCTGATTTGCTTGTCTTAAAAATAGCATAGTGCAGAGTGTGGTTTTGGTTTTGCAGCTTCCTCTTTGTGTAGTTCCAAGCTGACAAGATGCCTGTTTATGAAACTGAGAGCTTGAATATCTGACTGTTATCAAAATGCCAGTGCTATAATTTGGAGCATATGCTAAAAGAGTTGAAAACTGTAAGAAGGCCTCTTACATTGTTAAGTCCATTTCCTTACAAAGATACGATAGATTCCAGTAAAAGGTTTTTCTCCAGCATTAAAGTGACGCTGCAGTGATTAGAACCAAAAAGCTCCTCTTTCAGCTTTTCACATGCTTGCTCACACAAATATTTTTTGAATTGGAGTAAACATGATCATTTTGGGGTTTTTGAAGTGACCAAATGATGCTTTTTCCCATTTTTGTGTTTAGAAATTTCAGTAATACAGAAAACTTGTCTGTAAAAGTTTATATGGCCTTCAGCAAGGACAGGCACCTGTAGAAAGTTGTTCTAGAGATGTGAGTTTTAAATGAGAGCTACATCCCCAGTAGTGCAGCAACGTTCTTGCTCTTTTCACATTGGCAATGTTGTTCCAGATGGCAGAGGTTTGAATCCTGCATGGTCTGAACGGGAACATGTACATAGCAGAGTCCAAACACAGCTGTGCTTATTTCAGCCCTCACACATTCAAATGCCCCTACATGTGCTGTTATGTGTATGTGAGAGCTGTCAAATAAATGCACTCATTGGCTTATGCTTTGTAATCAGATGTGTGTGGGAAGCTTATAGTGACAGGCCCCTCTTCTGCAAACGTTTGCATGCTTGAGTAATTTCACTGGTGTGAATAGGTCTGTTAGGCAGGAAAGCACTTGAGGCTTTTCATTTTTTTTAACTTGGGGGAGTTTTGGTTTGAAAGACAGACCGAGGGGACTCCCTCCTTTGTCTCAGACACAGTCTGAATAGGATTCTTTTCTGTCATTTAATATTATTCCTGCAGGAGCAAAGTGAAAAAAGAAACTTAATAGATGCAGACACCTGTATACATAAATAATGTGTTAGATTCAGCTATAGGTGTAGATGGAACTAAGAGGAATGATCATAGAAATGAAGTTACTCATCAGTGTAAAACCGGGAATGAAGAAAAGATTTGGACATTAGTCCGAGTTTAATAAAATCATTGCTCTATGCCCTCTTGAAATGCTATATCTTTGCTAGAACCCCCCTAAGGTGCAAACTGTCACTAAGTATTTCATATAGGCAAGATAGATGACGGTATCTCCAGGTACTGGGTTTCTGTAGGGGTTCTGCCCTTGCTTATCTTCTTCTCTTTACTTGTATGTTGTTAATGTATGGTTAATTACACCGTAAGAGATCAAAGGGGTGGTTTTTTTCCAAATCTTGTTATCTGTCCCCAAAGCTGCTGCTAGCCCATTTAAGGTTTTATTTGTTTGCCTTTCACTGAGTGACTGCAAATTGAGAACTTCTTCCTAAGTGGTCCCTTTGAAAAATGCTGATGTGATTCATGCCCCTTCCCATGCTCCAGCTGTGAAAAGCTTGATGCTGCTTGCATGGGATGACCCTCCAGGCAGCGTGCATGAGAGTCCATTCTATACATTGTGATGGAAAGCAATGGGAAAAGGCAATTAGAGTGGGATTTAACATGATATATCGGGCATCTGTGAGATTGAGTTTACAGCTGCAGATTGGAGTGTATCGTGCCTTCAGTTTGATTGATCTATTAATTTTACAAACTTTGTACCCACGAAGAGAGACACATGACAGCACTCAGGAGTGCAGTACTTCATTTATTTGCAGACAGATTACCATACTCAACGCAGGGACATATGCTTTTTCACTGCCTTGCCTTGCCAGTGTACCTCATCTTTGAACTGGAGGGATCACAGGAGAGGTGGAAGGGCAGATTGTGAGTAAAGTACTAGGAATCAGCTTCTGCTCCACTGAGATTACTACGGAGTTTGCGACCGAGCTCAGAGTGAATAGCATCAGGTCCTAGACCGTGTTCTTGGAGGCTTAGTTCTGGTTGCATCTTCCCCTGTATCTTACTCCATTTTCGGTTCTCGGTACACCTCCAGCCTTCAGTGTGCCAAGGCCAGGCTCCCAGTTGATAGCTGGAAAGGATCAGCATGGAAGATAGGTCCCTTGTCCAACCTGTGTGTGTTTCTGAGCTGTTCGTGGCTTGTTTTGCCAAGTGAGCTAGGTTCAGCTGACATTGATATTACCTTCCTTCACTTGTGAAGTGGCTGCACCAGCAGTTAACTCCTGAGCCCCTTCAGTGGTGGGATGGAAGGCTGGAATGAAAACACACAGCTTGGCCAAATTTTGGTACTTTTCCATAGGAGCAGTGTTAGGCTGTGTTTGTAAGTTCCTGGCGGGAGGGTTGTCAGGGGAGGGTTTCAGTACTAAAGTTTTCAAAGGGAAGGTCTCTGGCTAGCGTGTAAAATACACCATATCTCTGCTCATTCATAGAAATCACTGATTATTTCTGGTTGAAATATCCTTTAAACCAGCCCTAAGGCAGGTGACTGAGATGCTGAATTTCAACACAAATAGTTGAAATTCAGTTGAGTAGAAGTCCTCTACTGGGAAGACTTAGGTAACTTTAATTATACGCCATTGTAGTGATGTTAATAAGTTTGTCTACCACTGCCCGTGGCACTCTCATTCTGTGTAAATAAACGAGTCTGATGAAGCATTAGGAAAAACCATGTAACTGTAGAGATGATGAATTGTTGGAGGAGGCTGTGGAGGAAAAGCTGTGCAGTTTTCCTCACTGGAAGTCTTTAAGAGCATCCTGGAGAAATACCTGCCAGGCATGACCTGAGTATACTCAGTCTTGCTTTGGGCAGAGGCATGGGGAAGAAATGCATTACAGGACTTTGAGATCTCTTTCAGCCTGGGATGGAAGGATAGCACATTCATGAGTTAATAAACATTTCACATAATTTTCTTACACGTCTCTCACTTCTACATAATGAATGTTGCCTTAAGTGGTAATTTGCTTCCTCTTGCAGCCCCTTATCAAAAAGGCACCATAACTATAGTTAATGGGCCTTCCCTGCCAGGTGCAGTAGATTAAGGACAACAGTGAGTGATAGAGCTTCAGAAAGCCCAACAAATGGGCTGTGCTCTGCTGAGTGTCCTTGTAGCTTTGTATGGGTATTGACAGCTGTTGTGGAATAGAGCAGAGATCACCCTGTTTGAAGGAAGCATTTGGGTGGAAAGCATATCAGCTGGTGTTCACTGTGTACCTATCAAATGGAAGTCTTCTGGGGCAGCTACATCTGCATGATGATCTGCTAGTGTTTGGGGTTGGTTTTGGCTCTACTTCTGAGGGTAAAGGCACAGCCAAGTGCTATGCAGCCACAGACACGGTGGTAACGCTCTGATTGCATCTTGCATTTATGCTGCACAGCATGTATCGAGAGTCACTGCAGTGGCATTTTTCAAATGTTACAGTCTTGCCTGCTGCTCTAAATTCTGCTCCAGGTCACGAATTGCAAATCTTGAAAATCTCCAAACTTGGAATTCTTCTCTTCACCCCCAGTATTTCCATTTGTGCATGGGACTTCCACATGCAGCTGCAGCCAGTCTTGGGGGAGAGAGTAATGCAGCCTTGACCCAGGTGCATCCCTACATGGGTACTTCAGTGGTAGAAAGGTACAAGGGTACTTTAAATAGCTGTTTAGGAGCCAAAATTGTGTAGCCAAAAGTAGTGCTCTCTTCCCAAAAAAGGATATATGTGAGGGGAATGAAAAGGAGCTTCAGTGCGTGTTTTCACTTGCTACCTTTAGGTGTCTGACTTAAATGTCTGCCGTAAGAGTGTAGGGATACTAGTGTCCTGCTAAGAGAGGCCGCTGCTTTGAGTCACTCTTGGCAGGAGTATCTCTCCTTCCACTAAAAACAGAGAGACTAATTTCCTTATTTAGGAGCCATAATTGGTTACCAGAAGTTGGGCAATGTAAATACCAGCAACAAGGATCCTCCTAAAGAGAAGAGCACTGCTAGAATACTTACCTACTGGATGTACAGTTCTCTGGAGTCTGCTGCAGGTGGAGCATGATCTACTGGAAAGCTGCCGTAACTACTCTGGGGTTGAATTTGCCATTAGCTATTATCAAAATTAGGCTCCTGTGTTCTGGTGTATAACTGGGTTTATTCTCAGGGTATGTGTGTTAGTACTGCTTATCTTCCCAAGTCCTAGTCTGGTCCTAGCAGATATCTGCTTGGAAAGCCTGGGTATCATTTTTGTGGTCTCTCTGCAGGCTGGAGCAATAGTCTTTTTGCTCCTTAGTTCCCCTACTGCTGGAGTTGTGTGTCAGGGATGTGCAGAGCAGAGCCAGAGAAGAAAAGTGGGGCAGGATTTGGGCTGCTGCTTGTTTTCCATTAGTCTTCTTGTTAATGCTATTCCTCCAGGCATAAGATGCATCCTGAGTCCACTCTATTCTACCTGCTAATAGTTTCAACTCTTTTTCCAGTTTAAGGGTTTTTCTCTTTTCAGTCAGATTTATACTTTTCTTTGTGAACGGAGCAGCCTGAGAACTGGGGATGTGGTTTGTTGCCAAGGAGTAGGGTGAGTGTAAAGAAAGGGCTGTTGGTAATGCCTTAGATTGTGTGGCGTGTGACGGTGGCAGGTAGGAGGAAGAAAGCTGGGAAATAAAGAGCTGAGCTGCTGGCACACCTTAGCTTGTCTTTGCTTGGAAAGCCCACCACATTTGGAAAACGATTGCAAGGAATCACTACCTGGCTGGTCATTTCGGTGGTGAACACATCTTCAAAAAAGACGTTCTTCCAAATTAAAGGCATCTGCACAGGGTTGTCATTTTTGGAATAACACCCCCTGTGAACAAGTCTGACAGTACATCTAGACTTCTCATGAGATCAGAAACCCAATGCGTTCAGGCATTGCCCAACAGGAAGAGTGAAAGTTCCCGCCCTACATGTTTGTACAGTTAAACATGGACTAGAAAACAGAAATGCAGGAGGTGTGAGGTTGGGTTTTTATTTTTAACTTCCAATCCCATGTTACATCCACAAGACCATCAGATCTGTATGACAATGACAAGGTGCTGCATGTGTATGGTCATCTGGATATTCAGCATCAGTGCTGGATATACCAGCTGACCCTTCCCAAGTGTGGTTACACTTAAAATGTTCTGGAGCAAACAAATCTGAAGTGGTCAGAATGAAGCTGTGAGAGAAGCAGAAATGGGAGAGATTTTTTTTCCTTGTATTAGAAAGTCAAAGCAAAGTGTTTGGCTTCATTTTTGACTTCACGTTATTTCTGGAAACATCAGTACTATCATGCTGGTAAGAAATTTGGGGAGTGTTGCAGGAGTTAATTTCATTCAAATCCTTGGTTTTGTACTGCATAGTAATAGGTTAGTAACAGATACATTTAGGACAAGATTTGCAAAAACATTACTTTTCTGCAAAGTGATGATGTTAATCAGTTCAATGTCCTGTAAAAGCTGTTGTGGGCATTTACACAGGATACTTGTCTTGCTCTCAGACCACTTTAGGGCACTATGTAGGGGAATGGGTAAGTGGCTGCTTAGGGCAGGACCCAGGCTGTTGTTTGGTGTGAGGACAGCAGGAGGTATCAGCTCCAGGATGGGTTATTACCATGCCCAATGCCCATTTTAGATATTTGAAACTTATACTGACTTGGTATGTTCATCAGCAAACACTTGTGGCAGGCTGTCATGTGTTCAATCTACCTGTGTGTGTATACCTGTCATTTAAATTGTGTAAAGCAGAAGACACAGGAATTGCATTCCCTGCTGACCTAAAGACACTGAATCCACGCTGTATACAAGGTAAAAATCCACTTTTTCCTTTTTTTGATGTAACAGTCTTTCTAAAGGTAAGACACACCTAAAACATGAGTCAGTTCCCTACATGCCGTTAATATCATATATGCAATAGTAGAAGCCACCTCTGTGATAACCAGAAAGAAACAGATTTTTCATCACCTTTGCTCACTGGGAGCAGTACCTTACTCACCATAACCACCCATTCAGATCAGTCAGGCTCTTTGAGGAGTACAGCGTTATTCACTGTTCGGGAGATTGTCAGAGATTGGGCCCTATTAAAAAAGACTTCTCTTGCACTAGAATGTTTCCAATGGGATCACCTCATTTATTCAGGGAACATCTGTAAAAAGGACTCCCTGCTGAAAATGAATGGTGATTTCAGTGGAGCAGCGTCCAGTTGTGGCAGCTTAGGAACCACCGCTCCGCTCTTAACTTAGGTGCATGGACTCAGGCTGTCCTGGAAAAGAAACCCGAGTGGATTTTATGGTGCACTATGGTTCCAGCTTTCACCAGGGCAGGATCTGAACCCTGATACTTTGTGAAAATACTGGTATATTCATCCTGACAAGTTTTTCTGCTTTTGCTGAAATGCTGTACCTACCTTGCATTTGATGAAGGATTAAATAAATGGCACCTGCCAATCTGGCTCTCTGATACCTGATGTGTTTCTCTGTGGAAGAAGCTCCATTTATAATTACTGTTTTACTCGCTTTGATGAAGATGCCTGGGTTTGTTAGCTCCTGCAGTGTTGGATTGAGCTGAGTGGTCTGATCAAGGAAAGTTGCTGTGAAATTTTCTTCTGCTTTGGTAAATGTCAGCTCAGTGCACAGAGTTGGTGAGGAGCCAAGAAGATGTGTTTTTCTGAAGCCGGAGCTCTGTTTTGTGTGAATGTCATGTAAGGACTGTGAGGTGAGTTGAGGGAAAAAGAAGAAGCCCTTTTCTCATCACGAAAATCCTAGCAGTGAATTCATTTAAGACCAGATACTGCTTTTCAATGCCTTGCCGTAGCTCAGTGGTGACTCAGGATCAAAGAGAAGCTTTTGCCAGCTGAGTGACTAGAAGGTTATTGTGCAGTGCTCCCGCAGTGCTCCCAGACCGCAGTATTGACAGCAACCTGCTGTTTCACCCAGCAGAAATTTAGCTATTGTTCTCTTTAGGGAGAATGAACACCTAGTGCTTTTCACAGTTCTGATATATTTAATTTTTGTAATATAATTCCTATGAAATGAGTGCAAAAATATTTCATTTATAGCCTGTGCAGTTCAATATGGAGCAGTCGGAATTTGGGGTCAAATCCTCAGTCATGCTGAGTAGCTTTGTTGGAGTGCTCCTCTGGAAGGGTGCAGGAGACTGCATGTTCACTTTTGCTTTGTGTCCTTTGCGGTGTGCATGACTGGGTCCAGCCTGGATGCAGAGCCTCTTGCGGGCCACCAGAAGGTGCCTGCAGTTCCTTCATGTCTCAGTAGTGCTTGTTTATCTAGAGAGGTGCATGACAAGGGAATTTCCTATTTCAGTCTCCTGGAGGAACCTACCAATTGACATTAAGCTCTTGTGAAGGATACATTTTTGCACTCATGATTGATTTTTCTGGTTTGATTCTATCACTTCAAAGTTACTTGTAATGCAGGTTCATAAGCTTAACTATGCCTCTCCACACACCATAAGCTAATCTGTACTATTACCTTGCTGATTAAATTGCAGTGATCTTTTTTGTTTATAAGCAGAAAATTTTGATATGAAAGAGTTGAGAGGCGGTAATTGGAATTTTCTGATGCTTTTTATGCGTAGAACTATAGCACTAAACTTTCTCAGTCCTGAGCTTTCTCTTTTGTTATAGGTAATGTATCTACATAGATAATCTTTTTTATCCCTGTGAATGATTTTTTTTTTTTTTTTTAAAAATATAAATTTTCCATTCATTGTCCCTTAATATCATTTGGCACAAAGACAGACTAATTGCATGGGCAGGCATGGTGATAGGGATATAGATCTTTTCCAGTGACAGTGTCTTGAAATAGCAATCAGTTAAGATATCATCACTGCAGCATAATATTGTGGGTAGATTTTGCTGCCTTTCTGTGAGGATATGATTATTGTGTGGAATCCATATGTGTGTATGCATGTATATGTATTGGTGTGCATGTGTATATATACATGTATGTATTGTGTGTGCAATTGTGGAGAGCTTGTGTTTAATTATATTAGATCCTTCTGTCACTGAACCATTAGGGTATGGTGGATGTTATCACATAGAGATCTAAGCAAAAAACAGTCTCTGCCTGCTTTTGTGTCCAACTTCATCCACATTGTAACACCTCTGTTGTTCTGTCAGTGTCAGCTGTTACCCAGAGTGCTCAAGAGGGAGATGAAGGCCTTGATCGTGAGAAGTGTGATGGTGTGAGCCCAAATGGTCCTGCCTGCTGATCTGGGTGGGCTGGGTGCAGACAGCACTGAACGCATTTCAGTCCCGTTTGCTGGTGCTTTTTGCAGGTTTGACTTTCCCCAAGCACCGCCTTAATGTCATAGTCCTGCAAAGCAGCAATTGTCATGCTCTGGTCCTAAGCTTGTAATGTGGATGTGGCCTCCTAGGCCATGTTTAGCAATCCCAGGCCCATTTAACATCCCTGGAAATCCTGACCTGGGGTTCACCAGCTGTGAATTCAAGATTTGAAGCCAGATTTCGAGAGATTAAATGTACAATTGGCTTGTTTTAGTTCTTGATTGATTTCCACCAGCAGGTCTTTGGTTAGTCACCTTCTTGCCTGTCCCCACAGGGAAGCACTTTGCTTGCACTGTTTCTCCTGTTGTCCGACCCTAAACTGAATAATGGCAGTCCGTGAACTCAGTCCACTTGGAAAAGCTGTAAAATGCCATACCAGGAGCGGCAGGCATGAGGACTACACAGGTCTTGTCTTCCGCTTGTTGTGGTCACCTACTGATCAATGCAGGGAGCTGCAGAGAAAGAGCATTTGTGTTGCCCTTCCTCTACCGCCATGTTCCAGCAATGGGATCACAGCTCACAATCTGTTTTTGCATTCACTGATGTATTCACTCTGTTTAATACAAGAAAAAATACTCCAGAAGCCAGCCTGGCTCAGATGTAAGTGTCAGTCCTTGTTCCCTGCCCTCTTGAGCTGGTCTCCCCTTCTTGCCCATGCTGCCACTGGATCACTGATGGGACAAGTCTGGGGACTCAGTATCAAGGAATCTTTGAGTCACTGGTGGCACAGCTGCAGAAATGGATTTTCTTGGCAGAAAAGTCTATAACAGGTGTGGTTTCAGAGAAATAATCCTTTGGCAAACACGTTATGTTGCCATTTTAAAAATGACATGTTTTGTCAGAAACACTTCTTCTGAGCACTCTTGCTTGCCTTAGATTTAGGATCGTGCCCTTTGATGCGGAGAGCAGACCTGGGGTCAGAGGTCCTTCCTTTGGGCGTCCACCCTTTGGAGGGAAAGGCTATTTTCTAAATCACAGGGTTCAAGCCTCACTGTCTTCACTGTCAGAGTTAGCTGCCACATGACGTACTCCTGAGCCGCCGGCACAGACGACACTCTCCTGGCTGGAGTGCAGGCACTGGCGGTTCTCTTGGGTTGCAAGTCATTCCCTCCTTGCTGTGCAGCAGCTCTGCTTAACCACAGGAGTACAGTTTAAAACCAGAAGCCAGTGAAGCACGTGATACCCAACTATCTGTGGCATGAAACAGTGTGTTAGCTCTTCAAAGACAGCCTGGAGCCTCACGGTTGTCCTCTTGAACAGATCCTGCTCTCTGCTAAACATAAAAAGACATCATGTAAATAGCCTCACTTGCATCAAAGTCAGTTCACAGGTTGTGATCTGGCTCCATGTGTCTGGTATGTTCTTTACCAGCAGAGATAATGGTATTTAAAGTGACCTTTACTGAGGTTTTTGACCCTCTCTGTTGTTTCTTACTGCATCTGGCTCTGTTACTGGCTTTCTTACCATTCCTATAACATCTTTTTCTTTTTGGGAGCTGTTTTAAAAGCAAAACCTTTCAGATCTGAAAGCATTAAAGCAAAAGGATTCACGAACAGAGAGCAGAACAGGCTGTTTCTGACTCTGATTGCTTATAGCTGGATTCAAAAGAAGCTGGCACATCGGTCATCTTGTATTGCTGTCCCATGGTTCTGGCTTCATTTTAAGCTACAATACACAATGTTTGTTGGTGTAAAAGGCCATAATGAAAACAAGAGTGTTGGAAGAGATAAGGTTGTTTATTTTTTATGGGTGTTCCTTCCTTCCTAGTTTAATGAAACACTGTATCCTCATGTAGCTCCAGACAATAAACTCATCTTCAGGCAGTTACATTAAACTGCTCATTAGGCTTAATTTGCATTAACTGTAAGTTATTCATTCAACTAGTCAGCACTGGCTGTGCTGAAAAAACTGACCATTGAACAAGTTATTGGTGTAGTCTGAAGTATGTGTTTTTTATTGTGTAATGTAGTATCAAAGTCATGTTAGGAGGCATCAAAATTGCTTCAGTCTACCAAGTTTTCTGATACAAAACCACAAGCTTTTGAGCATGTGAAAGCTGAGTTTCTGAAGGTTTGGATAAATGTGTCTTTTGCTGGAGTTTGTTAAATCTGAATAAATCTTACCAAGAAAAGCCTTTTTTGTGCCATTTCATACTCAGTGGCCCTGTTTCTTCTCAGAAGTCCTCTGTGGTATGCTACTATGAAGAAGTACTTGGAACAAAACATGTTGGCACCAAGCACTAAGTGTGAATCTGAAAATGGACCAAAGCTGTGCATGCAGTTACAATTTTTGCAAATGAGTGATTAGATTCAGAACAAAACCCTGCCAAAGATGGGGAGACGTGCTGTTTCATGGAAGCAGGCTGACACTGCTGAGAAGGCAAGGTCACGATTTAATAAACAACACTTTTTCATTCTCCCTTCTTAATTGCAGAAGTCAGTTGGAGTTCAGCTCTTGCATGCTAGGCCGTGAGGAAAAACATTTTCCTCTTCGTCCCTTTTGCTGACTTTTTCTCACAGTATGTATAAAACTAAGGGGTGATTTTTTTTCCTACCTGTTTTAGTAACTAAAGTTACAACAAACAATTCAGGATTGCACATAATAATAATAGCTAATGATGTGTTTAGAAAGTTTACTTTGCCCTGTAGCAGCCCACACATGTTTCAAGGTATAGAGTTTTTCAATCTAAACCTCCTTTTGTGCTCTATAGCTGCCGGGAGCAGAGGAGGGCACTTGGGTCGGTGAGCAGCACCCTTGTCCTGTCTTCGCTCTGTGCTGGGGAGCAGTGGGCTCCTCCCTGATTTTCAACAGGCTGAGCACCCAGTTTGCCTGGTTTAGTGACCCGTTTGCCCACGGCTCACTGAAATCACCCAGTCATGGCCGTTTTCCTCTGGTGCTCAACCCAGCAGCTCTTGGGGCTGCCAGTCCCCCTTGTCTCTTTCCTGCTGGCAGCAGTTGGACTTTTGCCCATCTACTTTTCCCCTGTTTGCTCCCAGTGTGGGGCTGATCTTTGTAGGGCAGCGTTGCTCTGGCAGCAAGGTCCTGCTCTCGCTGCAAAGGAACTCTGCTGCCGTAATTCCTCAAGACCAGGCTGGCTGCTGCAGAGTTTTCTGTGTGCGTGTGAGTCCTTTCGGAGTGCGTCGCTGGACTCTTGGTACCTTCTAGCTTGGGTAAAGAGTTTTGCTGGTTTTTGTGCACATGAAACTGCGTCTTGGTTCACAGTTCTGTGGTGGCTTTTACTTTTCAAAGACAAACTCTTTTCTGTTCTTCTCATCTGCAGATTTGCAGTCTGCCTTCAAGAAAAAGACTTCTCCTTGCAGCTTTTGTTTATTAAACTGAGGAAAAAAAACAACCCCCCCAAAACCAAAGCACTGTCGTTTATTGGCAGCATGGCAGTGATTCAGGCTAACTGGGCGGCAAGCACAAATCCTGTTTCGACTACATGGTGTCATTTGGGAATACCGTTACAATAGTGCATGTTTCACACAGTGGTATTTCCTCATGTCCTAGCCCTGGAAAACGTCCTGTTACTGGACAATCACCAAGATGTTAATGGAGAGTTTGGAAGCAGCCATCAGATGCGGCAAGATTTATAAACACACGTTAGCTATCTTCTTGCTTCTTCCTGGATCATGGGACATAATCACATATTTGGAAAAAGGTTTACATTTTTTCCTAAACTAAGGCCCAAAGGCCCAGACCTACCCGTACTTTCTAGCAGGCTTATTTCTCATAGCTGTGTTCCCAGAAACAGGCACAGAGAATGTAAAAAAGGTATTTCCAAGATTAGCCTGTTAGCCAAACACGTCCTGAGAAGAGTAATTTGCCTGCAGGGATGGGTGGTGAACATACTCTTGCTGGTCTTAGTTGTCCCCCATTGCTGCCATTTGAGGCTTCTCTATTATTTTCTAATAGCTTTTATTTTCACATGCTTTTCTGGCTAGCTGTCCTTGCATGTCTCTCTGACTCCTAGGATCCTGGTTTCTTTGAACTGCAAGAAATACTGGCTGTAATTCTTTCACTCTCCTTTTTAAAAAAAATAGCTATTTTCAAGTGTCTGTCTGTGAATCTCCAAAATGGTACCTCTCTGATCTGATCCTTTCATTGCTGCTAGTGCATAACGCCGTGCATTTTCTCACTTTTCTACCCTGTTACTACAGTATTTTGCTGCTTAAGTACGGTGGAACCCCTGTGAAGGCAGGAAGATATGGCTCTTCTGAAATTGAGCTCTGTAGAAAAGCATCACATGCATTGATGGTGGTGGCAGGGAAGTTCCTGTGTTGTATAATAGACGTTAACACTACAAATCAGCCACGTTCTGAATTTGTATTCTTCCAGGGGACTGCATTCACAGAAAAGCCTGCAGTCACCTTTTCAGACCTGGTTATGGGATCGGTGCAGTTGCTAATTCTATTATGCTTCAGGAATGAGAGTGCTGTGATTTAGAAAGATTACTTTCTTTACTTGAGCTAAATTGATGATGGTGGCAGCACTGCTGGTGAAAAGCAGCATCCCATCAAAGCTGTACTTTGCATAAAGCAGCAAGCATGCCTCAGAACTGTCAATACCACACTTCCTTTGGCCCTATTAATTTGCAGACAGAAAAGGATGATATTTAGGCGAAAGATGCTCTTTAGCATGTAATACTGTTAGCATAATAAAGGAGGCTTGGCGTATCTCCAGCCTGCTCCCTCTGACCCAGGGCTTCCTCAAAAGCGAAGCTGTGAGGGTTTCGGTGCGATAGCGCAGACCCTTCCCAGAGAAGCTCCTTCTCCCAGCCGGGGCTTGGGGCAGCCGGGAGCACGGGGCAGCGTGGTGCCGTGCTGCCATGTCTGCACGCGGATTTCTTGTCACTGGTGTAATTCAGGAGTGACTTCAGTGAAGCCACAGAAGCAGGCTGTTATCACACACAACTGAGAGAAACAGGACTAAATGAGAGAATTGGGATAAATTATATTTCTTGAAATGCCATTACTGCTGAAGTTGTTGTCAGAACTTTATTTGGTTTCTGTGGCCTCTGTTTTATACTTATGGTTGTCTTGATATATCTAAATGTCAAATAAAAACTGTAGCAGTCACTTTAAATATAGAACAGGCTTGAGATGAGTGTATGGAATTAGGGAAATAGCAGGAGATAGGTTTGGCTGCTGTATTGGTAAAGACACTGGCGCAACCTATTGAATTGTCTTAAACCATAGCAGTAAAAGCATGTATTTTCTGGAAAATTGAAATGTTAGTTTCCATACTTTTTTTTTTTTTGTACAGCATGATAAGGAGCTGGTTAAGACTTGGCCCTTTTTACAGAGCATCTTGGAAGCAGTTTAAGAAAACAGATGAATTAATTATATTTGTTTAAAAAAATAGTTTTAGTTTGAAAATAGCATGAGAAGGTGCAGCATGAAAGATATTGTAAGACTGTTTGAGAACAGCAATTTATAACCAAAAGTTTTTCATCAAAATTCTGGATATAAAATGGTTTCATCTGCTGCTTACTAGAAACAAAGGGCTTGCCTGTGTCATTTCAAAATGTGCAGTTGTGAAAATGTGCAGTTAATGGGGAGTCTGGAAGCAGTGAGAAAGCATGGGAAGGTGTACAGCAGAAAGCAATTCTTCCTCCATCTCCTCCCCATCTTGCTTAATGGAAAAGCAGCACTGTAGAGCCCAGCACGTTTCTTTTGTGTCAATACGTGTGTGTTTGCACTCTGCGACCACAGAAAAATGCAAAGCCCAAATCTCTTTCACCTCAATGATATTTCAAGAGGATTCCAGGTCTAAAATGAGAAAGAAAAATAAGTTGTTTCTTGTTTGTTTGTTTGCTTTGGTTGTTTTTTTTTTAGAGCTAGAAATACACTGTGGAGACTGTACAATCAGGGGAAGGCCTGGTAGGCTCAGTTGTGCTAAGCCATCCTTGCCAGCGCTGCTGAAGAAGACCTCATGGCATCTCTGCACTGGGCTGGCATTGGGATAGCCGAAGGCTCCCGGGGCTGGAGGGCTGAGCAGGGATGTAGGGAGTCTCCCCAAGTGATCCCACCTGCATCCCGCTGCCTGGCCAGATGAGGGTTAAGGGCTGCCCATCTGCTCTGTGATTCAAGGGGATTTGAAGGAAAAAGGTGTGCCTTTTTTTCCAGGAAAGACACAAAGGGAGATGCCTTTGGGCCTTTGCTACTTCGGTCATAGGAAGAAGCTGTGTTTTATGTTACCTGGGCATTGTCTTTGGCTGAGTACGTCATGCCCAGAGGAAAAGGGCCAGTGTAGACTTTGAGGTGGGAGCATGCTGAGACTTTCCTAGATAGATTGACAAGCTCTTCCCAATTTATAGTGTCTTTGAAAGCAGCTTTGCTACTAGACCATGGAGCTGCTGTGTGGGAGCTGAACCTACTTGCATAATCCAGGCGCCAGCTCAGTTGTTTTCTAGTTGTAAATTGATCAGGCCATTGATTTGTTGCAAGCATCAGAATTTAGAGAGATGTTAAGTGTGAGAGTCTGCTCTAAGATCTGGTTTTACATTATTAATTTAGCAATGCAAAGCTACATGTGCTACTTGGCCTTTTTCTAACAGCATTTAATAGCGATCATTTTGACTGTTGTCTTTTTTTTTGAAGATCAAGATCTTTTGTCTGCTTTTTTAGGAAGGCAAACAATTCAGCCAAACTTATAAAGAAAATCATCTAGTATAAGCTTGGGGACCCAGTCATGCTTTTCCAAGTACAGGAAGGAAGCTGTTGCTCGGCAGAAATGGAGCATAAACAAAGAAAGAAACAGTGGGAATGTGATTACTAGGCACGTGGAAAACAACTTTCAAGCAAGTCTCTTTAAGATCAAGAAGCATTAAGACTGATCCTGTCCACACTGACCCCAAGCAAGTCACCACTGACCCAAGTCCAGCCAAGCGGTACGAGCTAGCAAGAGAGCAACCACATACCAGTTTGCAGAAATGAGTTCTGTTATGCCATTAATCTTGAACTAGGCTGTGTAATGAAGAGGCAGGACATCTCAGAAGGGAGGTATAATGGCTTCCTTCTGGGAAGAAATTTGAGGATTTCCTCTTGTTTTGGCATGGCTGAGATGGTGGAGGTAGATGTGCCATTGCTCACAAATGACGCAGCGGCAGTTCCCCTCTCCAGATTGTCATGCCTTGCATGGAGCCAGTGACTCTCATAGCTGCCAAGGGCAGACCACAGTCCAAAACTATTTGTGAGGAGCCTCCAGGTTGCTGTGACATTTAGTGGTTCGATACAGAGAAGGGTTGCTTAGAGCTGCCTCTGCATCTACCCGTTCAAAAATTCCCCACCCTCTCTCAGAGGCAACCAGCCGCAGCACTGTTGAATTTGCTGGCGTTGCTGCAAATGCCAAACAGCCTGAGCAAGTGCTGAAAGACTGACTTATCTTTGCAGTGCTGGGCAATGAAAATGGGGAAATTATGAACCAAAGGAAACATAGGGCTGGAAGGGACCTGCAGAGACCATCAAATCTTTTTCTTGGACAAAACTGTTCTTGGCAGCTCCTTGTCTCCTGTGCCCTCAAAAATCCCCTGTGCTTTCACAACTAGCATGGCCTCAGGGTGTCCTTCCCAGCCAGGAACGTGCCTGCATCCCCTCAGCTCAATGTAGACCTCAGACCCCTTGCACTGCCAGTTGCTTGCGAGCCTTTCTCTTCAAATTCATCCCAATTTTTTCTCTCAGCTCATAATACCCAACCACAGAGGGCTCCTTTAATAACTGTCTGAAAGCGAGAGAAACTGTCTTGTCTCAACACTGGCTCACAGACCCCAAATGCGCTGGGTGGATTTACTGTGCCCCATGCCCAGACCCGTAAAAAAAAGTTACTTTCCACTCTTTGTGTCATTTACTGCCAGAATTTACTGCAGGATTTCTCTGCCCTCTTAAATGAGGCTGGACTTTTTCCTGCGTGCAGTGTGCACCCCACTTGGTTCTGCCCCTGCTTGGTTACCCCAAGACACGTAGGCAGTGTCGCTGGGTGCCCTGGTTCTCCCAGCCCCTCGTGGGAGAGGGGCTGTGGACCCCTGGCCTTGGCATCACTCCTTGCACGGGGCCTGCGGGGTGTATCGCTTCCTCCAAGGCAGCCGCATTAGGATCCTGGCAGTGTTCGTGCTGCCTGACACATAAGCATTGCCTCCCACGAGGATTTCAACAGTTTCCCGCAGCAACAGTGTCTCTGATAGCTGAAATTTCTGATCTAATAAAAGATCTTCGTGTCTCAGCAGATGCTGCGGCTTCAGCAAACTATGGACTGTCAAGTGTAGAAGGTGGTGTTTGTGCATACATTTTAATCCTTGTTTACACAGTACTTTGAAGGTGTAAAATACCTCGGAAATGCTGGCTTCTTATTGTTACTATTATCACTGTCATTTTAATTTTCCATCATTTTGAGTATCAGTTGTTCATGAGAAATCAGTACAACAAGATGGAGTTCTTCCAAAGCTTTTTAGTTCGTATTGTTTTCAGTCACATCATGCCAGATGTTTTGGAGGAATCTGATCTGACACAAACCCAGACAAGTCACTGTAAAACAGTATACAAAAAGACACAGGCTGATACACTGCAGCTGGTGACACCAGCAGATATAGATGTTATTTGCAAAACTCTTCCTTCTCTGTGAGAGTGCAAGGGCCAGGGAAGAGCACATGCTGCGGAGAACAGCAGCAACACAAATAGCCTTGGGAGCAAGCTTTGGCCAAGGTGTGTGTTTTGTGTTTATTACTTAATTTAGCAATATCGGGGAAAACCAAGAAGGAAAAAGATTTGGATATTTTCCAGATGCAGAATGATGCGGGAAGAAGCAGGGCTATAATTAAGCATGCTTGCCTACTGAAATATGTGTACAATAGCTACAGGATACTGTAACTAGCAACATCTATCAGACTATTTTTAAAGCTAAAGCAGCAATGCTGTGCTAGTGTGCCTGATGTCTGCGCCTGTGCTTGGCAAACCTGCCTCTGCATGGCAGGTTTAGGTTCTGTGTGTTTAGGAAATGATGCTTTTACTGTGCTCAGCTGCATCAGCTGAGAAATCTTTGTCAAACTCAGGTATATCTGAGCCCTGTGCAGAATGCACTGAGTGATTTCCACGACCACCAGCCCACTGTTGCAAGGATTTACTTTAATCCTTACAGATCAATTACAGAAAAGAGTGAACTGGTGCTTTTTTTTCCCTCTTCTGATTGCACAGTGATTCTGTGTGCCAAGAAGCCACTAAAAAGAAACAGAAAGAGTGCGAGAGATTATGTGTGACAGGAATAGTGTCTGTCACAGAGTTGCAGATTATTTATTGCTGGCGTGCTTTGATAAGTGGCTGCAACTGGCTCTAATTTTCTCGGTGCTGCCCAGCTGCTTTGATCAGCAATGAAACTGTTAATAGTGCTGACAATGAAATTATTGTCGATGGGCATTGCAGTTTAAACTTCCCCTGACAAAGAGTGTCAGATCACACCCGTCAGGGCTATTGTTTCAGGCTTTCTTTGGACATACCTCTGGGTTGAATCACACTGTGCTTCTTTTCAGGATTTTCTTCCACAGTCACCACGGTTAGAGAGTCACTTCGGTTTTCCGAGCGAGAGCTGGGATCGTAGACAGCGTGCTGGCAGCGTGTGGGAGGTGTGTTTCATTGCCATGTGCCCCTGGAGCAGAGGCTTTGCGTGCGGGTGTCTTCTCTGGGTCCTGTGCTGATCTGCAGCTTGGAGGAGTGTAGCATCAGGAGGGCACCAGAAAGCCTCTGTGCACGTAGCAGGTGGCGAGGATCTGGGGTAGGGACGGTGGCTCTGAATGCAAGTGTCGCGTGGGAGAGGAGAGTGATTGCCGTCTGAGAAAGCAAGCGCTGCGGTGAGTGTCCCTTCCTCCTCCTTCCCCAAGACTGATCTCAGCCTTCCTACTTTCCTATAGCTCTTTAAAATCTCCCTTCCTGTAGGCTCTTTCTTTACTCCTTTCAATCTCTCCTTTTTTACCTGCCCTCCTCTTCTCCCCTCATCTCTCATTCCCCTCCTTTTAGTCTCCCCTGCTTTCTTTGTTTCTGTCCCCGTGCCTCTGAGGCTGGACGCAGTCCCATGCAAATGCAGTGGGTTCTTTGAACGTTTGTAGCCTTATGCTTTGGGAACTGTTGACTGGCAGGAATTGTCTATAATGGATTTAGAAGTACCAGAACACCCTATTTGCATTATTGCCTGTCTGCTCAAAAACGCTGGCAGTCAGCTCCCTTGAGGCTTGAATTCTGCTAGAAGCAGCTGTGGCGGTGGTATCCTGTGATTTGCTTCATCAGTTGACATTTTCAGGAATTTGGTCTGATGTAACGAGGTTGGCCATTTTACTGCCCTCTGCTGCTAAACAACTTGGGTAACTTCTCACCTACCTAAAGGGATGGAGTTCCCTAGATATAACTGATTTTAGTAGTGAGAGTCCACATGAAAGTGTGCTTCCTTCTTATGTTGTTGTTGTTATTATTATTCAGCGATCTGTATTGAAATTTGTGGTATATTTTATTCAGCTAAAACCCCAATCAGCCCAATTCTGCTCTGTGTCTAGATTGCGTGTAGAATTAGGAGTTTTAATAGTGATTTCAAGATCAGGAGCAAATCCTCTACGAACTTAGGTCTTGCCCATGTCAACAAGTTGCACTACTTTTAACTACCATTCTGTAACATTGATACAACCCACCCCTAGTGCGAATTTAGGTATGCCAGTATGAACATGCCTATACCAGCGTAGCTTGTTCCCCTGTGGGAAAGGAGAACAAGCTATTCCAGTATAGAGCACTTTCATTTGGCTCTGACTACATCCACGCTTTCGTTGTATTGGCAGAAATATACCAGCAAATAACACTTGCAATTTAACATGGGTTAAATCATGTATAGAACAAGTCTTAGTCTGCAGACTGCCTCAGTAACTCCTTGACAAGTGAGTGTTGAATATGCCATGTATTTATAATCTTGTCTTTGTGACTGGAGGTGCAGTGGAAAGACTGTTACTGTTGTTAGGTATTCACAATTAAGAAACTAAGAACTGGTCAGTGTGTTGGCTATAAAGTCATGACTGTGAGTCACGTGAGTCATGGCTGTAGTTTATTTTTAAATAAAGTACGTAAGACTTTATTCACTTTCAGACTGGTTGCTGACCTTTTTTTTCATTTGCAGCATATTGGCAATGTAAGAGGGCCATGGCAGAGATGCAAATTCCAGTAATGCTTACTTGGAAGTGTCTTTGAGCTGGCAGCGAAATATAGAGGTGGTGTAGCAATGTTGAAAATGTGGGTCCTGAAAAGCCACTTGTGCCAGTGAAAAATGAGTGCGTGGTGGCTGTGAAATACTTGGCATTCGTATCCATGGTCATCTACGGCAGTCATCGGCAGTGCAGGGCAGTCCAGAGATCAATGGGCAACAGGTACAGAGAGAAACTTTAAAAAGTTCCAATCAGATACTGTAAGCCCAAGTATCATGGTTTATTGATGGATTTTTCCCAGTACTGCTGCTAATCTAGATGATCGGTATGTGCCTTGTAGCAAAAACCATGTAGGAAAGACTCTTGGTGTTTGCAGGCAAAAGAAAACTACATTTGGTATGGGAAACACTTCATATTCAGAGTAACTGGGGGAAGGCAGTGCCACCAACAGACTAGGGTCTTCTGGAGAGGAACCGTCTTAATTGCACATGACTGACAGGTGTCTGGAAACATGGGACCTAACTAAAACTTCTAGGATTTCTTCTACCACAGAGTAAATAAACCGATATGAGCCTTTTCATGTGCATGGTAAGAGGTATTTTAAGGCAGGTGATGGTGAGGTGAGGGAGTCTGTGGGGAGGAGAAGCTGGTGCCATTAGAGGACTGCAAAGCTTTGCTGGGAGGAACGTGCTTTATTGTGCTGCTTGATGGCACAGTTACCTTGCCAGGTTGTTGAGGGAAATAAATGTTCGCAGAACCTAATAGTTTCTTCCTGTGAGTTAGTGTCACCTCCATCTCATTTAATTCCCACCTTTGCTTATTGTGAGTGCCATTTCAATGCTGCATTTCTCAACTTCATTACCTCCAGACTGAGCGCTGCTTCAGAAGCAGCTTTCTGAACTGCAAGTGGCTTGTTTTGCAGAGCAGGGAGGAAAACTTTTTTGTCGTTTTTTCCCCAAGCTCATTGACTCCCCATGACTCCGATGATAGTGGAGGTGGCTCCCTTGAGTGGGCTGGAGCTCTTGCCTGCAGGCTGGGGCTGCGGCTGGGTGGTGCTGGGGCTGTCAGGGTGGCACAGGCGGGCAGCAGTCGGTAAAGCTGGTGTATGGGCGTCAAGAGCAAGCAGCTGACGTTGGATAAATCTTCAGTTGGACTGTAACACAGCATAGCGTCCAGCTCGCCCTGGTCTTTGCTGCTTCTTTCTAGGTGTGATCTGTGATGGTCCTTTTGCTGGTTTGTTACTTCTGTCCCTGGACTGACTCATGGTTTTTGCCTGCTCTGTTTGCTTCGGCTGGGACCTGCAGGCTGTCAACAACTGATCTTTCTCCTTAAAGAGTCCAGCAACATTGGCAGCCCTGGAAGGAGAGGCAGAGGCATCAGACAGGTCCTTGCCTGCAGTTCTTGGCAGCGAGGCTTGCAGTCGGGACAGTTTACATGAGATTGACAGACAGATGCAGTATCAGCTCAGCCCTGCTCCCACAGCAGTCCACAGAATCCATTGGTGAGCAGTTTTGAAAAGCTCCTTTTTATTAGAATCATAGAATCATTAAGGTTGGAAAAGACCTCTAAGATCATCGAGTCCAACCGTCAACCCAACACCACCATGCCCACTAAACCATGTCCCTAAGCGCCTCATCTACATGTCTTTTAAATACTTCCAGGGATGGTGACTCAACCACTTCCCTGGGCAGCCTGTTCCAAGGCCTGACCACTCTTTCAGTAAAGAAATTTTTCCTAATGTCTAACCTAAACCTCCCCTGGTGCAACTTGAGGCCATTTCCTCTCGTCCTATCGCTAGTTACTTGGGAGAAGAGACCAACACCCACCTCGCTACAACCTCCTTTCAGGTAGTTGTAGAGCGCGATGAGGTCTCCCCTCAGCCTCCTCTTCTCCAGCCAGTTCCCTCAGCCGCTCCTTATAGGACTTGTTCTCCAGACCCTTCTCACCAGCTTCGTTGCCCTTCTCTGGACACGCTCCAGCACCTCAATGTCCTTCTTGTAGTGAGGGGCCCAAAACCGAACACAGTATTCGAGGTGCGGCCTCACCAGGGCCGAGTACAGGGCCTTCCTGTCTTGCCTCAGGTCTTGTTGCCTCCACTTTTCACCAGATATGAAATTGTTCATTATAGAACACCCAATCGTCCTTACAGGAATCACATCACTGGTGTCTGTGGTGATGTGTTGTGAGCTGCACAGGAGAGAAGTCATTAATATCTGTGTTTATACATTTCCCTAAAGATGAAGAGATGACTGCAGTGGAAGATTAGTTTTGCTGGGAAAGACACTGAATGAGCTGACCTGATCAAGGGGAAGACATTAAAATGTTACACACACTAGTTTTCTCTGCTTCACTCAGACATTAGCTGGTGTGGTCTATTGCTCTTAAGCAAGTATGTTTGGGTTCAAATGCTGCTTGAGACGGTTAGAAACGCCATATGCTTTTTGAGGCAGAGGCAATTATTTATTTTGTGTTTGTACAGCTCCTAGCACTTTTGGTTGCTGTGCTGACTGATTGCTAATGGTTGGGCAATAGTATTTATTGCTAGCAACTGGTAATAGCAGTCTGTGTTTATGCCCTGTAGGGGAATTCGGTATGTGCGCACAGCTATGGGTGTTAAAGGTTTTGTACCTTTTAGAGGCACCACAAAGTCTGTACAGACCATCTAGCCTTCTGCCATTTTAAGTGCTTCCTTACTTCATTTCAGAGATATTTGTTTATTCCTTCCCTTGTTACCCTCCCAAACCTTTCAAATCTTTTCCATCTGGACTCTTGTGTTTATAAACTCTTCTGCATTTGGAGCTTGTAGGCAGTAACCACTTTGAAGTCTACTTTTGTAATACAGACCAAATAGTTGCCAGAAAGCACCATGGGCTCTCATTCTCCTCTGCCGCCTCCTTACGGCATTGCAGGTCTCTCTGAGATTGCCTCCATTCTACCTGTTGGATGCCCAGCCCTGCGCTGGGCTCAGCATCACCCTGCTAAGGAGGCCACAAAACTTCCCTGATTTACACAGCCTGGGGATCTGGCACAACACAGTTGGTATGGAAATATTTTCATTTGTCTTGGTTTGTTTCTCTTGAAAAGTCATAGTGTAGCAACTCTAACTCCTGTTTTGTAAGACCCACACAGCTGAAGCCTATCACTTTTTTTCTTGTCTGGAAAAGATGAGCTGGTCAGCCCTAAGCGGGGCTGAAGTCCGGCCTCATAAAAATTGTCTGTCACCTTTTAGCCGTTCTCCTTGCTGCTTCCTTTTCGTAGCAGAGATAATGGGAGTGTTTCCTGCTAACTCCTGTCTCTCTGTGATAAATTGCTGTGGTCTTTATTGGAAAGCATTGTCTGGCTGCTCTTAGCGCTGCGATAAAGATAATGCTGTGAATCGGCTGCATTGTGTCTGGCTTCCTTTCAGCCAGGGGCTGTCTGGACGCTGAGGACCTGATCTTCCTTCTGTGCCAGGCCTCAGCTCGCATTTGTGTGGGAGGCAGGGATTTTTGTTTGTTTAAAGCCATCTTTACACTTTTGACATGGAACTGTTGAAGGTCAGTGTGATCCATAAATCTATAGACGGGGGTCTGCAGATGCCCCTTCTCCATATCCTCCTTTGCGCTTTCCTCCCTCCCTTGTAGCAATGCTGGAGCTGGCGCAGACATCCTTGTGTTGGTGTTGTGCTGCGCGGTTAGTGCTTTCCTTGCCCTCCCCAGCTGGGAGCCCCCAGCTCTCCAGGCAGGGGTGCTTTCGACCCCGCCTTGTATTTCCAGTTGTCAGTGCATGTAGCAAGGAGGGTTTGTAGCCGAGCAGTACTGTTTTGTTTCAGTTTGGTTGTTTTTGCTTGGATCTTTCCATTCAGTCATAAAAAAAGCCAGTGTCAGTATAGGTTAGCTTTAAAGTGATGAGAAGAGTCCTCTTTCTGAATTCCATGGCTTTCAGATTTGTTGTCTTTTGTCAAGAGCTGTGTTGTCAGGTTTGCTGCCCACGAGATCGGGAGCTGGATCCTGCCCTGGCTTACGCTGACATCAGCAAGGACAAATTTCACTGCCACCATCAGTACTATTTCAGTAAAAAAGCAATATGAGGGAAAGGTGACTCGGGTCTTCGGTATCAGGTGTTTCCAACTAATTACCATTGAAATGTATTAGATGCTCTTAAAAAGGAAGCTTGCAATCACTACAAAGCACATTTAAGTCACTTGGGGAACTTCTTTTTTCATTGAAATGAATTCAGAGGTAAAATGCACACTCCATCATAACTGCTTTCTTGCTGGGATTCTCCAGGGCTTTAGCTTATGGCTGGTAACTCACACAAAGAGTTTCTGTCTGGCTTATGCCCGGCACACACACGGCTGCATCTGGTATTGGGACAGTTGTATGACTACCAGAGTAGTCATGGGCAAAAATATTGGGATAGTATTATTTGAACAGGTGGGAGGAGACCAGCAAAGACAAATGCACGGTTCAATTTGTATGATGTGGGTGCGCTCATTCACCTGCGTGCCTAAAGCTCCCTCCGGCTGAATCAAAGGAAAGCGCCAGTGCAAAGAGTTTATCCTGTCTCCTTGTTTTCAGTGCGTAAGTCACAGATAAACTGGGAGAGAAGGAAGGACTGAGGTAGGCGTGGAAAGGTTTTCGGCTTGAGAACTTGAGGCTGAGTGTGGGTTTCGTTGTGCATGCTGCATCAGCCTGTGTGCGGTTTGAGTCCTTTGGGCTCATTTAACACAGCATAAATTCCACCCTAAATGCTCTTTGTGGGTTGTCTAGTTTCCTTCCTCCCACAGAGATTTTTAATTAAAAATCTAGGACCAAAATAACTGCAGTGCTGTCTTTTAACTATTGTTGAAGGAAGAGCTTGATGCTCTCATCTCTGAGAAACAGTAAAGTTTATGCAAAAATAGACAGTATATTAATTTCCTGTAGAATTTCAGGGAGAGCGGCTGTATCAGAGGAAGCATAGGTGGATGCTAAATTTAAACCACTGTACAGCAGATCTTGGTATACTACAGCCCAAAAGTCTGAAAAGCTAAACAGGGGCATATAAGGATCTTTTCAAAAACAGATGCACTTCCTTAAAATCTATTTGGTCTTGTTTATTCAGCCCTCCTTGTGAAGGCCCCGGGGGTTTACAGAGCCTGTCTGAGTCTGACAGGAGAAACAACAAAATAGAGGAGTGGAAAATTCAGCATGATTGGAGCACCATGGGATGTGGTCATTTCTCCATCGCTTAGCTGTTCTTCGGAAGTAGATGAGTCAGGTCGGCTATAATTTAGTGGGCTTGGGGTCAGAACCATTGGGTGGAAATATAGTTTGTGCTTATACAGGATGTCAAGGTAGAAATATACTTCTAATCTAAAATTCTTGGCATTTAGGATTGTCCATTTCATTCTTTGTGAGCGTGTGTTTGGGACAGTGGATGCTCATGACATAAATAATCTGGAACCGATTCTGGAAAATCTTTGTGAAATTGAACAGCACTTGTTTTCTCTCCTGTAAGATGGTTTGTAAACATCCTTTCCTGCCATTACCTTTGCCTTACTGCCATGTTGAAGTTCCCTTTTGAGCCTGAGTCTGAAAATGGCTCAACAGGACTTGAGATGGAAGTCTGATTTTGTTTTACTTTGTTACAAGGGGGCAATATTTCACAAACAAGGGAATAATGTCAGGAGGACACTATCAAGCATGAAAGCAGGTCTTAAATTAGTTTGGTATTTCCTAGTAATTGTGTGGTGGGAGTGTAGCCCCAAGGCACAATCTTTTCTAGATTTGATTATATAAAGGCAGAGGTGGATATCATAGAAAGCCATCAGTAAGGCTTGCAGTAGTCTGGGTTTTTTTAAATGTCATTAAAGCTTGAAGTAGGATCCTTCCATTAAAAGGGAATATGATCTCATTATGTGATTTAGATAGCGGTATGAAGCTGTAATGATGCTCTTTAATATGTTCTTTTTAAAGAAAAATATCAAGACAAGAATTGACCTTGAAGATGTGGCCTGCTTGCAAATGATGTAACTGCACACCTGTCCAAAGCAATGTGTTCTTGTCATGGCTTTAAATCTCTGAAAGTTTTAGCTAAAGCAACTGAGTGAATTTCTCATTTATGTTTCCGTGTACTTGATACCATATTTCCCTCAACGCACTGGGCCTATCCCGAATCCTGTCACCCCCGGCATGGGGCCACAGTCATCAGAGCCCTCCTACAGGTGGTGGAGGTGGCAGATGCCAGGCAGGGCCAGGCTCCCTCGTCCCAAGGCCTGTCATGGTGACTCCGTCAGGGTGACCCTTATTGCGGTCTGGGGTCTCTAGCCCCTAAGGTACCACTAGAAAAACAGGGTTATTTAAAATCTGTGCTCTTAGGTAGTCAGCTACATTTTGAAAGGATTATATGGGAGGTCATCAGAGGGTATCATTAACAATTAGCATGCATAAAAACTTCAGGGCACTGGGGGCTATGGGATATCCATTCCCCAAGTAGCGTATGTACTGAGTTATGGATAATTACTGGAAAGCTCAATGTGTCAAAGGTGGACGTGGTTTAACATTATGCAACTCATTAATACTGTTCATGGGACTCAGAGACTTGCTCCCTGAAATGCTCACGCTTGAAGACATTGTGTTCACAGTGTGCCTCAAACAAAAAATGTCACTGGTGGATGAGCTGTCAATAACAGCAATAAAAAGGAAGTAGAGCACTTCAAATCTGCTTTTCAGGTGGACATTTTTTGAGTCATATGTCCAGTGTTTTCATCTTTGGGCCTAATACTATTTATATTGAAATTCAGCACCAAGTGCTTATTTCCTTAACTAGCACAAAGCTTTTAACACTGTTTTTTAGTGCCTAACCTCATATCGTGTCTCTGTGCCTGAGCCTCGCACCCGTGGAAGTCAAAGGGAGTATTGCCCGTTGGCTTGGGCACACACACTTCCAGCACAAGCAGCAGGGATTCAAGGGTCATCTGTATTGCAAGTGAGGTGTGATGATGGCTTATATCTGCCTACCTGAACACTTGAACAAGCTTGCTCAGTAGCAGACATCAGCATGGATTTCAGAATGATCTGGCCATGTGGTGCTTGCCTGATTTCTCAGATACAATTTCTAGCCTGCCTTGCATGCCTTACTACTGTAGCCCACGCTGTTAGCCCTACTCCAGCTAGCTAGCTCAAACGTAATTTATGTATGTGTGCCTGAGTTGCGCTTATACCTTAATTTTGATGTAAATATATATCCAATAGCCTCTTGAGTTCGCTGCCGAGAAGCATCTGTGATAGCCATGTGAATCCTTGTGTCATCTATATGAAACTTTAATTTAAAGAAGTGTATAAATATTTCTAGATAAACAGAAATTTAGAGGCACAAATCTGGTTCCTGAGTTTGTTTCAAAGTGAATCCTTGCAGGAATTTCTTGGCTAGTGTCTTATGAAAACTGCATCAGGAGATCAATTGTGATCTGTGATGGCATGTTTTTTCCTATACATTGCACATGTGCTTGGTTGTACATTATGTTTTGGTGGGCAGTCTTTGCTAATCTGCATTTTGACTTTGTTTTCCTGCTTAAAAGAATGCTGGCTAGAGGTATCAGTAACAAATAGTGGTAAACTTTAAATAAAAATTCAGTAAGATGGATAAGCATTCAAGTGCTTGATGTATGCTTAACAGCTGTGATTTACCTTTTGGTCATCTTCAGTTGAATATATTAGAACATGGGATTAAAGGGCTGAAGAGGATTCAAAGAAAGCACCTTGTCTTCCTGCATAGATTGGTGCTTCAAGAAAATATCTTTGCACGAGCTTTATTCAGTAGAGATGCCTTCAGAAATCGGGGGCCTAAAGGAGATTATGCAAAGTATGATTTACTGAAAATAAAGTGAGGGACTAAGACAAAGGTCTGCAGGAAAGGTGCTCGCTCCTGTCTTTCACTGAATGCTGGGGACTTTCTGATCCTTCTGGTAGTATGAGTAAAGCCTTCAATTCTCCACGCACCTGCCATTACTGGGGAAATAATTAATGTTGATGTACTAGTTGTAATTACAGCAAGCGAGGTATGATCTATGCAGTTAGCAAGGGGAAAGACCAGTGAAATTGCTAAGTCAGGAGAAGCCCATCAGTGCTAGTGGGAAATTTAATATGCTTTGTTAAACTAATAGCCTTCTGCATAACAATCAATTTACAGTTTAAAGGGCAGAGGAGGTGGATGTAAAAATCATTGAGCATTCATTTCAGTGACCCACTTGATATTCTTAGTCGGAAGAAATCTCTAGCGTAATGTTTACAGAGTAAATTGCAAGTGTTTTAAGACAAAAAACCACATGAGGATTGTGTATTTAATACTTATTGCAATGCCCATTTCTAAGCCATAAGGTTGCAGTGATCCCTTTCCCAAACACAACATGCCTTTAGTGATGGGCTGGTGTTTGCTCACAGGAGATGTTTATCCAAACCAGAGGTAATTCCGAAGATGAGGTTTTCCTACATGTCAAATAAAAATGTTTTGCCCTTTGTGACCCTACCTTCAAATTTTTAAGTCCTGAGTTAAATAGGGATCCCCAAAATGAATGATCGTGGATGGTTTTTTCTCAGTGTAGGCATTCAGTGCCTGGTTTTGCCTGTACTTGTTCTGTTTGTGGTCTTTTTACATAATGCTCACCGTAGAGAGAGATTAGTTGTGAGAAGATTAGGCGTGTAAGTGCTGCTGGTGTGCCTAAAGTTGCAAATGTTCTGGTCTATACAAAGGAAACATTAATCAAGACATCTTACGGAGAATTAAGGGAGGAAATAGTTTTATCTCCTGATTACTAACTAATTTTCACTGCCCAGTGCAGGGAAAGACAGGCAGAGAAGCAGAAGACGACGGAAAGAGGTGGTTGTTCTGTTCTTGGAGAGAGCAAGAGCAGATTGCTGGGGGTGGCTGTGGCAGGCATCTTCCACAAAAACATCACGAGAGAGGTAGCTTTAAGGACTCTGCAGGGCATGTGAGCTTGGAGTTAGATTGTAGGGATGAACTAGCTACACTCCTGAGTTTGCCGAAGAAGCTGAGAGAAATCCTTCCTGTTGTATATAATCCTAATAAAGACGTCTGTAGATGTAGCTTTCTGTAACTTGGTTCCTTTGTTGCAGATGGGTGTCTTCAGCAACCCGTATTGTTTCATTTTCTAGCCTGGACTGATTGTCAAGCTGACTGATATGGCATGAAGCAGAGGGTATGGCAGTCCTTAAAATCGGAACACTCCTGCAGTACTGGCATTTCATGTTCATCTGGAACGCATGAAGGATTAAAAGAGTGGGGCTCCATCAAGCTACTGGGCTGGTTTGGGATCCAGTAGAGCAGGACATGGTCGAGGAGGAACATACCGGGGACCACCACTGGTGAGGAAAGGTCCCATTGCCAGCACTACAGAGAAATAGCTGACCCCAGTAATTCTGGGGAATAGCTGACACTTACTGTGAAGCTTCATTGCTTCAGGTTCCAGCTAACAGCATGACAGCCCAAAACATTCAGTGTCAGCTGAAATATGTGTATTTTGCCATATCCCTAACCAAAAACCATGGATTAGGTAGAGAAAAAAATTGCCTGCACAGGCACTTTTCACTGTATCGGCTTTTATTTAACTGTTAGTAGAGGGTTGGTTGTCCAATTACCTATCTCATAAATAGGTATTTTAGGAATAGCTTCCAGAAACAGATTTCACAGACTTTCTGAATTGATTGTAGTTTTTGAGCTGTTGTAAATCACCAATGCACCACTGAACTAATAATTTACCCTTGTTGAGGATCTGTGCTGCTGTTTTTCCTTGTGAATACTTAGGACTGTAATCGCTAGAAATGTATCTGCTAACAATTTGCCTTCTCTTTTCATTCATGAAATTTTTACCTCCTCAGGGTTAATTGAATCAGGAAATGTCAGTACCTTTAGATTTAATTTTCCTTATTGATGCGGATTCTGGAGTGAATACAAAATATGGTTTAATTTGATTTCTGGGAAATATTTAGTGACCAGAAAAAGAAAAGGTTGTTTGAAACAAGCCTTGAATAAATTAAGAGCCCCCCCTAACTAGCACAGCCTTCCTGACTATACGAAACCCCTAATTAACTATTTATAGAGAAGTGCATATTTCCAGTCTATTTTAAAATGCTGGAAATGAGAGTAAGCAAACCAACCTACCCACCAGTTTGCAGAGGGTAGGGCCAGCATAATGTCTGCCCAGTGTTTAGCTGTATGGTAATTATATATCAGGAACTTAGAAAATTTGAAGATGGAGCCAGGAAAATTCCATCCCCAAAAGCCTCGGGCCCGATGCTGAAAGCTGCCACTATCTTCCCAGCAAGCACAAAAGGCTCAAAATGCTGAGCAGCCGTGTGAAAGGCATCTCTGCATCAACACTGATCATCTGTAAATGTATTAGTTGCTGCCTTCACCCAAAATGGGTCCGGTGCCAGAAGAGGAGAGGGCTGGCTGTTCCCATTTGCTTTAATGGCAGCCACAAGGCTTGCTGATAAAATAACTTTTATTCTTGCCCCATTGCCTTTTTGTTGGCTGTTCCTGAAGCTGCCTGGGAGTGAAAGTCCCATTAGGCAATTGCACCCTGTTGAGTTCACCACTTTCATTGTCCTGTGTTTCATGGGAGTTTGGCACAGACTTTTCATCTGCTGTATTTTTCATTTTTAAAAGATAAAGCGGTCTCAAAGACAGGGTTAGCAAGAAGTTTATTTCTTGCTGCTGAATTATTTATGCCTATTTAAGCTCTGGCGAACAGCCCACATTTAACAGCCCGTTACTGCTTAGAGAGCTGTCAACGCAAAAGGGGCAATCCTGAAAAATACTGTGTTTAGTGGCTCTGTCAATACTCTCTGTATTACCTTTCCCTCATTTTTATGATCAAGAACACAGAATAGAAGGCCAGAAATTACCTGAGCTGCAAACTTCAGGGTACTTTAATCTACCAAAACTAACAACCAGATAAATTCGTGCAAGAGCTAGGGTGAAGATTTTTCACAATGAGGTTAGCTTCCTAGGAGAGCTTATGGATTCTGCATCAGTTGATGTCTTCAAATCAAGACATGATGTCTTTCTTAGACAATTCTCCATCTCATCTGCCGGATTTGGAGGGAATGCAGGAGCAGTGGGTGAAATTTGTTGTCTTGCGTTATGTAAGTGGTTTGGTAACATAATGGCAATTTTTGGCCTTCTGCAATTCTGGCCCAATTTTGATTTTTACCTTCCCTCTATTCCCCGACCCCCCCAGAACTGGTTTCCATGAAGAATCTGCCATATCCTGAAGCAACCTCCAAAATACTGATTTAAAAGTAGATTTGTGTTTCAGAACAATGTTGTCCTCAAATCAGCCGTGCAAGATTTGAGGCTCAAAAGTACTCATGTCTAGAAGTGTATCTTCTATGGTTGCTTACTTCTTATCAGATACTTCATCACCAGTGAATTTTTGTATGTTTTCTGGATAATCATAGAATCATAGAATCATAGAATCATTAAGGTTGGAAAAGACCTCTAAGATCATCAAGTCCAACCGTTAACCCAACACCACCATGCCCACTAAACCATGTCCCTAAGCGCCTCATCTACACGTCTTTTAAATACTTCTACCGTATGGCGACTCTACCACTTCCCTGGGCAGC